>NC_021163.2:26322784-26375845 GCF_000331145.2 Cicer arietinum | reverse complement strand
CTTATGAATTTTATAATGAATACAGTAAAAGAATTGGATTTGGTATTCGTCGAGAATATGCAAATAAAAGCAAAAAAGACGGGATTTTGACTTCGAGAAGATTCACATGCTTTAAAGAGGGTATTCGATGTGTTGACAAACGAGGTCACCCAGTAGGGGAGCATAGAGCAGAAACTAGAACAGGATGTAAAGCACGTATGGTTATTTCACTTGATCGGAAGATTGGGAAATATAAAGTTGTTGACTTTGTAGCTCAACATAACCACCCTCTTCAACCGCCAGAGTATGTTCATATGATTCGTTCTCATCGACACATATCTGAGGTACAAGCATCACAAATCATATTGGCAGATGAGTCTGGATTGAGACCAAAAGATTTTCATGAATATATGTCCAAGCAAGTCGGTGGAATAGAGACTGTTGGTTTTACAAGACAAGACCTTAAGAATTATCTTCGAACCAAAAGGAAGCAATCACTAAAGTATGGTGACGTGGATGCATTATTGATGTATTTCAAACAAGAAAGTGAAAATCCCTCATTCTTTTATGAATTTCAAATGGATGTTGATGAACAAATAACAAATATATTTTGGGCAGATGCACAAATGATAAATGATTATGGGTACTTTGGAGATGTCATCACTTTTGACACTACATACAAGAAAAATAAGGATTATCGACCATTGGGAGTTTTTGTTGGACTTAACAATCACAGGCAAACAATCATTTTTGGGGTTGCATTGCTATATGATGAAACGATTCCTTCTTTTCAGTGGCTATTTGAAACGTTTCTCAAAGCAATGGGTGGAGAAAAGCCAAAAACCATTCTAACAGATCAAGATGCTGCAATGGCTAAGGCTATTTCTTTAGTTGTGCCAGAAACATTTCATGGATTGTGCACTTGGCATATAAGACAAAATGCTCTAAAGCATGTAAATCATCTATATCAAAAGAGTTCACAATTTTGCTTAGAGTTTGAAGCATGCATAGATCTACACGAAGAAGAGGCTGAATTTTTGAATGCATGGAATTCTTTACTTGTTGAGCATAATGTTTCAAAAGATTCGTGGCTACATATGATTTTTCAATTGAAGGAAAAATGGGCATGGGCTTATGTTCGGAAAACATTCATTGCAGGTATGAGATCTACTCAATTAAGTGAGAGCTTTAATGCTGACTTGAAAAACCATTTGAAATCAGATTTAAATTTAGTACAATTTTTTACACACTTTAAAAGGGTTGTAAATGGAAAACGAAACAATGAGTCAGAAGCTGATTTTGAGTCAAGACATAAACTACCTAGATTGAAAATGAAGAAGGCTCGTATGCTTGTACAAGCCGGAAATGTTTACACTCCAAAAATTTTTGAGGAATTTCAAGAGGAATATGAGGAATATCAGGACACTTGCATAAAGGATTTGAAAGAAGGTTTGTATGTTGTTACAAATTATGATAACACAAAAGAGAGGATAGTAATGGGAAATCCTATGGATCAAAAAGTTGCTTGTGATTGTCGTAAATTTGAGACACATGGCATCTTATGCAATCATGCTTTGAAAGTTTTAGATGCCATGAATATTAAGTTAATTCCCCAACATTATATATTAAAGCGATGGACAAGAGATGCAAGGTTGGGAAGTAACCAAGATTGGAAAGTGAAACATGTTGAATTGGACATAAAAGCCCATTTCATGAAGCGATACAATGAATTATGTCCTCGAATGATTAAATTGACCAACAGAGCTTCAGAATCTCATGAAAGTTACGTATTTTTGTCCAAAGTTTATGAAGAGTCCAATAAAATAATTGATGATATGTTGGCAAAAATTTATGTGAATGAGGAATCAAGTAGAATGATTCATGTATCTATATCAATTGCAAATGATGAAATTGACAACAACTTGGACACTCTTGGTTGTGCAAAAGGCATAAAGAAGCGAGATTGTTCACATCAGAATAAAAAACGACCTAAGTCTTGGGTTGAGAAATTAGCTAGGAAGAGAAATAGATACTCACAAAAAAAAAAGAATCGCAAGAAAATTTAGTGCAATTGTTACCGGTAAGTTTTTCATCAATGTATTCAATTTTTTTAACAATATTCTTTATCTGACTTCTCTTATAATGTGCAGCAACCATTAGATAGGAACCAATTTTTAAGTGAAGTTGACACTAGAATTCAACATCAAGCTACAACTCAAATGACACAATCAAGCCAAGTTGATAATGGAATTCAACATCAAGCTACAACTCAAATGACACAATCAAGACAATCAAGCCAAGTTGACAATGAAATTCAACATCAAACTACAACTCAAATAACACAATTAAGTCAAGTTGACGCATTAAGACTTCACAATTTCTTTTAAACAATTTTTATGAGACTTTTGTTAGGCCGCATGTTCTATACATTAATATTTTGTTAGGAGGCAATTTTATGTTCAATCACTTGGTGTTAGTTTGAACAATCTGGTGTTAGTTCAAAGCACCAATTTATATAAATTATTTACTTTCATATATCATATAATCTCTTGTATTTTTACTTCATATTGGTTTATCACAAAACAAACATGAGAAGCTTTTATATCCATATGTCAGATACACGAGTTTCAATGTTATAAGGCGTGCATTTAATGAATGACGACAATTTAATGCTTGTATACAAAACCTAAGTAAAACCCGAGGACATCTACACAAGAATCATATTGTTCAATTCATCATCATTTGTAATCAATTCATCAAATTGTTCACTGCTAAGCAATTTGTTGACACATGATGTTAATCAACTGGAAAGTGTTGACAGAAACTAGGAATGAGTTGATTTCCCATCTAGGGGCTGCAAAACTGAACCATGATTATGATCAATCCTTCTTGGTGCAGTGTGCATCTGTGCCATGTTGGGTGCAATCATGATAACCCACACTGCGGAGGAAATCTCGAATTTCTTTAGCGCTGCTATTACTGGCCTGCAACAAACGCTCATCTTCCTCATATATAAGATAAGGAGCTCGGCTTCCCTTCCTTGAGAGTAGCTTGGAAGCTCCTTTGAGAACATGATATTCCCATCCCTGAACGTCTATTTTGAGCAGAAGCACACGCTCTGATGTTGGAATCACTTCATCAAGTGGAACAGTACGTACTTGAAAAGCTATTTCTTCATTGGACTTAAATGCCATCTTTGCTCCTGTGGCAGAAACCGCACTATTGTCCAGCCTACCAACCAACTGGTAAATTAAGACCCCAAAAAAAAAAAAACTACATCAGCACATGAATGACAAGAAGTAGCAGCATTGCATGATAAATGGTTTGATTTCCACCCTATAACCATTTCATTTCAAGAAATATAAACTCTTATGGAATCAGACTAGACAACAACTATAATCAAAACAAAAAATACAACAATTTTGTTACATCTTTCTCAATTTTCAAACTATTAAATATTTTATAACCACAATACACACTCCATCTTGTGCGTTATTCTTAAGATGCTTGCATCCAACATACTTGTAACATATCTAATTGCTTGCTATACTTGAACTAGAAGGAACTCTGAGAACATGTGGGAAAAAATAACAGAAAATAGATGCAGAAAATTACATCAAGTGCCAAGTGTTATTAGCAGAAGACTTTTCTTAAACTAGACAGTCAAATGACACTCTACGGTCAATCTTGCCTAGTAGTATTAAGATATGGAATGTCAAACCGGATGGTGAGGCTGATTCACCTTCAACTTTTAGAGAGTTAAGTGTAAGTGGATAAATTATCACACTAGAAAATCAAGGAAATAGGTTCTTATTTTCAGAAATTCATTCATCATTAACCAGACTTGTATGTTCTAAAAATCAAAACAGTTCTATTCTTTTTTTTTTGTTGCCTCATCAGAGCATTTTACACTACTTTCCTCTCCCCACTTTAGATGAATATTTTCTTCTGAGCTCATTAAATTAGGGATTTGGATTACAACCAGTAACTGTGTGCTGAATTTATTAATTTGGGTTATCTGATCTCAAATCAACCGTGAACATTATTTAGTAATAATTTAGTAAAGGTACTAGTATAATGTAAGCTGGCAATCTTAAATCAATGGCCGAGATTAATTAATGCATGTAACTACTACATTTATTTAGTGCATATTTGATCAATATATATTATAGAAGAATCCAACTACATACTAACCCAAGCTTCTTCCACAATCCCTCACTACATTTCAATTCACAAAATCACCACAAACTATAGGAACTAAAATTCATTTCAATCACAGCAAAAACCACAGTTATAAAACAATAAAATTAATTCAGCAAAAAAACAATAAAATGAAAAAACGAGAAATCTAACCTTATGAACCGTAATGTTACCAAGACGATCTGATGCTGCAGCCTCAAACAGAGTAACCAAATCCCCAACTCTATTAAAGTAAATCCCTTCACAAATCTTCTGCAAATTCTCAAAAACAGGCTCAAACGCCAGAACACGGAACCCCATAGCAGCAGCAGCAAAACTCGCCATACCAACATTAGCACCAACATCTACAACAAACCCATTCGTTCCCTCACTTTTAGCCTTCTCAAGAACCTCCTGAATAGTCACCGAGATATCAGGTTTTCGAAAAGGTTTCCCTTTGATTTGTGATGCTTGTACCTCAGATATGTGTCGATGAGAACGAATCATATGAACATACTCTGGCGGTTGAAGAGGGTGGTTATGTTGAGCTACAAAGTCAACAACTTTATATTTCCCAATCATCCGATCAAGTGAAATAACCATACGTGCTTTACATCCTGTTCTAGTTTCTGCTCTATGCTCCCCTACTGGGTGACCTCGTTTGTCAACACCTCGAATACCCTCTTTGAAGCATGTGAATCTTCTCGAAGTCAAAATCCCGTCTTTTTTGCTTTTATTTGCATATTCTCGACGAATACCAAATCCAATTCTTTTACTGTATTCATTATAAAATTCATAAGCCGTCGCCTCAGATTCAAACTTCATTTCCATGTGTGGTTGGCTATTGTCATTACTTTCTGGCACAATTTTGTCATGGATATTGTTCACCCATTTATCTACACAGTCAACTAGTGGATTTGATGATGGATTCATGTTTTCTGAGAATGAATGGAGTTATCCTATTAATATTCCTTGATTGAGGAGAACTTTCCACATTTAAATTTTCACATGAAGTTTCAACAGATTTACATTCACCATCATGTTCCACACTTTCTTTTTCTATTGAGCAATTAGTAGTCTGCTCATGGCAATCCCCATCATCCACTAACCTTGCTCCTTGTTTTAACTGCGGGGTCGAAGGAGCGGGATATTTATCACTCGCCGGAGATTTTAGTGATTCCGACAAAGCACTTGCCTCGGCATTGAATGCCTGATTAATTGAATTCAACCACATTAGGTGAACCACGCGAGGACGAAAGGTGAACGTGCGATAGGAGGGGCGGCGAAGGGAGGAAGGAGTGCGATAGGAGGAGGGGCGGCGAAGGGAGGAAGGAGTGCGATAGGAGGAGGGGCGGCGAAGGGAGGAAGGAGTGCGATAGGAGGAGGGGCGGCGAAGGGAGGAAGGAGTGCGATAGGAGGAGGGGCGGCGAAGGGAGGAAGGAGTGCGATAGGAGGAGGGGCGGCGAAGGGAGGAAGGAGTGCGATAGGAGGGGCGGCGAAGGGAGGAAGAAAAAGGGGTTTTATTTATGTTTTTATTTTAATTAATTAAAACAGATTTTTTGTATTTGATAAGATCTCAACCATTAAAATTTTAGTTGCCACGTGTCACTCATCTAAAGAACAAACTTGACAAGAAATGGAGGAAAAGAAATGGAGGGGATCTGAACTCCTTATAATTCATGGTCCAATGTGTCAACAGCTAAAGTGGACATCGAAATGAATTCTTATAATTTGAGTAAATTATAATTTTAGTATCTGAGTAGAGCATTTATATTTTAGTTTAATTTAATAAAAAAATTCAAAATAATCTCCTATTCATCCAAACATTATAACATTAACTTTTATGTTACATTTGTTAATTGAATGACCTATACATGTATAAGATAGTATAGTATGATGTATCATTCTCACTTCCACATGTATATTTAACTAGACATGGACTAAAATGAAAATAAATTTAAAATGACGTCTAAACAAACTCTTTTTTGTCAACAAATTCCCCATAAACATATTTAAAATCCAAAAAAAAATGGCAAGTTTGATTTTCTATGCCACTAAATCATTATCCCCCTTAAGAACAAAAATATTTATTTTTGTTCTCCATTAATTGTTGTCGCATTCAATACAATCTAAATAAAATTACTAATTTAGAAATATATTCTTTTACCAAATAAATAGCACAACATTGAGACAAAACCTAAAAACCAGTTAAGATTCGTTCAAAAAAGAATTCACAAATTCATCATATCCACACAAAAAAGAATCAATTTTTTCAAGACTTTGTCCATGATAGCAGTGGGTAGTTTGTTTTCTAAGATTTCAATTTTTCAATTGTAACTTCATCCATCTTTTATTCTCTCTACATTTGATACTCATCCCTTTTTTTCCTTCTCTTTTCCATCTCATATGGATTTTACACCTTCAAAAAGGAGAATACTGAAATTGGAAGACAAAAAGAGGAGAGAAAAGATAAAATTTTCTAAGAGTAGCTACAATTAGGAAGTTTTGGAGAGGAATAAAGTTGGAGAAACTAGCAAATGATGAAGCACTTCATAGACATTTAATAGAGAAATTGGGGGCACAATTTTTGGGTTAGAGAAGATGAAAATAAAATGAAAAAGATGAAGAGCTTTTTTGGAAACCATGTTGAATTTACTATCATTTTGGTCTCTGTCTTGTTGAATAAACATGTGGAAGAGACAGTAACACGTTAGATGTCATGTAATCGTTTATGACAACACATTAACAATCAGTTTTACATTTGAGACAAAACTGACAAACGTTTGGTTAAGTCAAATACTAATTTGAATTTTTAATTATGTAAGAGACTAAAATAAAATCGCAATGTACATTCAAAAACCAAGATAGTGGTTTATTATTTTTTTTTTTTACTACGTATATTATTACTATTATCTTTCTTTGGTATTACTTTTATTTCATATAGCGGAGTGATTATACATGTGTTAGTCTTGTATGTTATTAATATAAATAAGTATACATACAAAAGATACATTTGTTTTAAATAGTAATTAAAAAAAAAGTAAAAGTAAATTTGTTATTATTATTAGAAAATATATTTCTTTTATTTATGTGCCTAAACACGGTATATTTGATCATGTGATTATACATTACGTCAAAAATAGCATTTTACAACGCTTTTTTAAGCCTTTTACATATCTTTTAAGCGTTGTAGTATACAGTGTTGTTAAAAGATACAACATCGTTATTTAAAATAAAAAAAGTGTTGTAATAGGTATAAATATAGACCGTTCAGCGCTTCTCTTAGACTAGTTTTACAACGCTTTTATTAGAAAAGCGTTGTAATAGGTGCATATATAGCGTGCTTCTTATACTACTTTTACATTCTCAGTTCAAATTGGGATCAGTTCAAGTTCAAGGAAAATGCCCAGCTAAACGTAGCTTTTTCAAGTTCAAGTTCAGTCGAAGCAGAAAATCAGTATAAGCAGAAAATCAAATACAGTTCAAACTAAATGTTAAATGCTCACTTCTGGCAGGTCAAACAGATTGCTAAGCATAAATTACATGAAATTAGTTCTAGCAGTTCAAGTTACATGAACTTAGTATAAATTACATGATGAGTTTAGATTACATGGCTTATATAAAACACTTAAACACCTTAAGATGTCCTTCTTCTTTTCCTGGTGAGATTCACATGTGTTTGCCCTTTAATGATACGAAACGATTGATTTATCTAAATTCCCTCATCATGATCATCTCTAAGATGTAAACCATTATCAATTGAATCAACTTCACGTGGTTGTGATGTCGCAAAGAAAATATCATTACCAACATCTTCATCGTTATTGTTATCATCACTTATTTTATTGCTCGATAGGACAATGGACCATTTATCATCAGCATGATCAGTGGCATAAAACATTTGTTGAGCTTACGACGCTAAAATAAAAGGCTCATCTTTGTATCTCACCCTATTAAAATCAACAAGCAAGAACCTTGACTCATCAATCTGAACGTCATTATTATTATCGATCCACTTGCAACCTAATATGGGAACAAGAAACATTGTGTAATCTAACTCCCATATGTGTTCGATAACCCCAAAATATGATAGATTTGTATATATTAGGTTTTTGTCTTTTCCACTTAAGATATGCATCACTTTAGCTGCGAGAGTGACTCCGCTATTTTGCATATTGTTTTAATTATCTTGTTCTTTGTTATAAAGTGTGTAGCCGTTAATTACATAACCGGTGTAAGAAAAGACATGTACAATGGAACCATTTTCTAGCCACCTCAATCTCTGTGAAATTGAACCGGGGTCTATATCAAACTTTGAGTTAATGTGATTTTTTAGCCATGTTATAAAACTTCGATTGTGCTCTCGTGTTATCCAATTTTAATTTCTATTGATGTTCAAACTAGATAATTGATCCATGTGTATTGTAACATACAACTGAACCTCATCATCATTGTGCAGAACATATAATTGTGTATACTCCTATTTTGTCCATGATATAGTCATTACTTTCTTTCCTATTATCCATTCTCCTGTTATTTTTCCCGAATGATGTGACATAGGAAGCCCTATGGATTCAACATTGGATAAATATTTAGTACAAAATTCAGCATTGTCTTTGACAATGTACCGTTCAACAATATAACCTTTTACGTACCCTTTTAATATTTTCATATATCGTTCTATCGGATACATCCATCTCATATAAGACGTCCCATAAAGTTGTGTCTCCTTAACAAGATGAACACTAAGGTGAACCATTATATCAAAAAACGAGGGTGGGAAATACATTTCAAGCTCACACAAAGTAACAACAATTTCTCTCTGCAATGTCGGTAATTTCTGAGGATCGATCACTTTACTACAAATTTCCCTGAAGAAGAAACATAATTTAGCTATGGCTCGTCGAACTTTTTCAAGTAAAATGGAACGAATATACCTATTAGTAGCAAATGCTCCAATTGAACATGACAATCATGGATCTTCAAACCATTTAACTTGAGGTCTTTCATACAAACTAAATTTTTAATGTTTGAAAAGTATCCTTCTGGAACTTTAACTTCATGTAGAAATTTACATAAAATATTTATTTTCCTTTCTAGATAGAGTATGAGCGGTTGGAGGTAGATATGTGTGATTTCCTTTCTTTCCGAGACCCAATTCATTTCTTATTTCCATATCGACCAAGTCCAATCTTGCATTGATGTCATCCTTAGACTTTCCTGGAACATTGAGTAACATAGCAATAACACTATCAAATACATTTTTTTTCAATATACATCACATCGAGAAAATATCTTATATAAAATGACTTCCAATATGGCAATTCAAAGAAAATTGACTTTTTCTTCCACCTAATTTTGACAAGTTCTCCCGCAAAAGGTTTTCCAAATTTATTGATCAAACCTTGTACTTTTTAAAATATTTGATATCCAGTCAATGCTAAAGGAGCAATACATTTCTCTGATTTTCCATTGAGTGCATTTCTCCACCCACGATACTGATGACTAAAAGGTAAAAATCTACGATGTCCAAGAAATGCGTTCTTTTTACAGGGTTTCAATCGCATCCAATATGTACTATCTTCACATATAGGACATGCACACTGATCTTTAATGTTATATCCTAATAAATTATCATATGTTGGAAAATAATTAATTGTGTCGAACAACGTAACCCTCAAATTGAAACATTTTTTCTTATACTCATCATAAACTTCCACACTTGTCTCCCATATATTTTTTAAATCTTCAATGAAATGAGTTAAGTATACGTCGATATCATTCCCCGATTGTTTGAGTCCAGAAATTAACAGAGAAAACATCGTAAACTTACGCTTCATACCTAACCATGGAGGTAAACAAATCAACAAAATAACAGGCCACATGTTGTGTGAGATGCTTTGAAGATCATGTGGATTCATTCCATCATTAGAAAGTGCAAGTCGTATATTTCTTGACTCTCTCCTGAAATCAGGATAGTCGTGATTAATTTTTGCCCATTGTGGAGAATCTGCAAGGTGTTGAAACTTTTCATCTCTAATTATTTCATCTACAAGCCATGTCAAATATTTTGAATCTTCTTCACTGCGATAGATGTGCCTAAATCTTGGTATTATAGAAAAATACCACACGACTTTTGCTGAAGTAGATTATTTCTTCTTATATCTAGAGACATTGCATTTCGGACACGCCTTTAGTAATTCATATTCGTTTTGAAATAAAATGCAATTGTTAGGACACACATGAATCCTTTCGTAACTCATACAAATAGAGCATAAAATTCGTTTAGCCTCGTAGGTTCGATTGGGAAGTTCATTATCATCTGGTAACATATCTTTTAGGAGTGGTAATAGTTATATGAAGCTTTTATCAAACCATCCATTAATCGCTTTTAAGTTGTACAACTTTAATATCACCGACAATCTTGTGAATTTAGTATAACCATTATATAATGGTTTCTCTGTATCATTTAACAAACTCTCAAACATTTTAGGACAATCCCGAAGATCTTCTTCAACTGCTCTGGCAATCTCCTCAACCCATTTATGCTCATATGTATTTGTGTCGAAATCATTTGAATCATATGTCGAACCATTCTCAAAATTAGTGTTCCTTTTTTTTTCTCACCATGTCTTATCCAACATGTATAGCTTTGATCAATTTCCATGTCATACTAAATGTCCTTCCAATTGATCTTCTCTAACGCATTTTCCAAAACAATATTTTAAACAAGGACAAATGATTCTATTTGGGCCTTTTGCATTCTTCAATGCAAACTCAACAAACTCCGTCACTCTATTTTCATTCTCTTTTGACAATCGATTGACAAACATCAATTTTCGGTCCATTTTATATGACCTATATGAATGCAGTGTTACGCAAATGATAAGCTATTAATAACACTATACCAATCAATAGTATATATAGTCAAATATTGGAAAATGGAAATCAAGGTCCAAGGTTATGCATACAAGTCTGATTTCAAAATAGAACAGATCGAACAAAATTCAAAAAATAACATATTTTATATGATTTATCAGGTAACAATTTATATGATTTATCAAGGTTATGTCATCTACTATTAGGTAACATTTTATATGATTTATCAGGTAACAGTTTATCAGATATAGTGAAAACAACAAATTAATAAATATAGTACTTGAGACAACAATCACTCAGTAGAAATTCGTGCACAGTAGAGGAGCAGTAGAAAAGGGTTTAGCAAAAAGAGGATGCACAATAGAGGAGTGTTCGTAGGATTAGAGAGATAACCTATTAAATATATTTTTATTTATTTAAAGGAAATGATTTTTTATTAAATATTCATCATTTTATAGTGTTTATAAACAAAGTGTTCTAAAAGACCTTGTTATTATGTAAATGCGCTTTAAAAGCGTTGTAAACATAATATGAGAGTACTATATTTTACATCGCGTGTATACAAAGGGCTCTAAAAAACACTGTAAACATTATGTGAAAGCGCTAGTGACCCTACAACAGCGCTTTCAGCAAAAACAATGTAAACATTATAACCCTACAACCGCGTTTTTGCAAAAACACTTGTCAGAAAAACGTTATTGTATTCTTCATTAATTTTAAAATATTATACAACAACGTTTTTAATTAAAAAGCGGTGTAAAAAATACACTATAAAATATTATTTTTGGCGTAGTGTACGTGAAATTTGTTTAGTTAAACGGATTAAAGTGTGAAAAATAAAATTTAATTTCCAACTCAAATCTCGGATACGGATGTTGTTATTGTTACCAATTGAGTAATTTATAAAACAAAACCATGTATCAGCTCTCATTTTTATATTATTTTTCTTTATGTTTCAATTAATGTAGATTAAAGTGGATAACATTAATAAAAGCGCACACATGTTCTGAAGTTTCAATAGATTTTTCAACGCCCTTAATTATATTATTTTCATACTTATATATACCCCCTCTCCTTCCATTCACCACAAAACACTTCATTTTTCTTTTCCTTCACTCAAATCCAAACATTAAAAAGGCACAAGGCCTAACTTTTCTCAAAAGAAAAAACAGTGACACCACTTACTCAATTTTATAAACATACAAAAAAGCTCAAAATATTTGTATGGCAGTGGCACAACCCAACAACCGCAGTAGAAGATGTTGTTGCTGCCTCTTCAACATAATTTGGAAGCTCCTAATAGCAATCATAATCCTCGTTGTTCTCATAATCCTCATTATTTGGCTAATCGTTCAACCACGCGCTTTCAAATTCAGTGTCAAAGAAGCCAAACTCACGCAATTCAACTACCTTAACAACAACAACACCCTCCGTTACAACCTCGTACTCAACTTCACGGCTCGTAACCCAAACAAAAAACTCAACATCTACTACGATAAAGTGGAGGGACACGTGTCGTACGATGGAACAAGGTTCGCTTCAACGGACGTTATAACGTGGTTAAATTCATTTCGTCAATACACGAAAAGTACGAACAGTATGAACGGCGTTTTTTCCGGGAAACGTGTTGTGGTTTTCGATCAAAATATGGGTTCTGATTTTGAACGGGATAAGAAAGATGGGATTTTTCGGATTGATGTGAAACTATACTTTACGATTAGGTTCAGGCTTGGTGATTTTATTGGTGGGTATACTAAGGGGAATATTAAATGTGGACTTGATGTTCCGTTTGGTTCTAATGGGACAAAGGTCTTTAATGTGTTTGAACCCACCACGTGCGACGTTACTTTTTGAGGGTTTTCATTTCACGTGTATCGCTTAGTTCTTGATTTGTTGTTTGTGCATTTTGTTTTGTTTTGTTTTTTTGGTACAAGTGCCTTTTGTTTTTCTTAATAATATTTTGGATCATTTGTTTGAAATTTTACACGATTATGATTGTGGCTAACGTGGTGTGAAAATTAGCGCATTTTAACCATGGCTAACTTCACATAGGGATTTCCACTGCCTCCCTTGAGAGACCAAAGAACAAATTATTAGTCAAGAATTAGAATGATGACGAATGTTATGTGTACTTCATTCACATAACACACCTAAATATACATATGATTGTTTATCAATTGGAACCTAAGATCAAGCTAGACATAAATACACGAGAATCGTATAAGAGGAAAGGAATTATGATAACTGACTATGGACAATTATAACTAATGCTGACAGCAAGTGATATCAAATCAGGATCGGCATCAATGTTGACATGCACATAATATAAGGATCATAGAATCGGGTGAACAAATATAAAGACGAAAATATTGTGCATAAATTTAACGTTAGAGATAGAGTTTAAAACCGTAAATCATTTTTGTTGAATTTGAGTCTTATTTATTATGCAAAGGTACGAACTTAAACGTTTGACGCTACTTCAAAAACTAAGGGTTGGAATAGAGTTAGTGTTCTGTGAATTGAAGAACGTAAAGAAGAAAAAAATGAAGAAGTCCTACATAACTAATAATGTTTGGTTACAAGGAGAAAGTGATCAAAAGAGAGAAAGAGATGAGAAATAGTATGATAAGAGATAAATATGTGCAAAATAAGTAAGAAATAAAGTAGATTTGAAGTATTGTTTGATACAAGAGAAAAATGAAAGAAATAGAAAAGAGAGAAGTGTTGATTATTTTTTAAAATATGATAATACTCCTAAACCTTCCATGAAAGTTAATTTATTTTTTGTTTGAATTTAATTAAATTTTTTATTAAATTATTTAACTTACTATCTTTCTAGTTTAATTAATTAGAATAATTTAATTTTTTTATTGATTTAAATTTATAATTATTTGAGATAATTAATTAAACTTCAGGTTTAATTATTAATTTTTTATTGCAAATCTATTAATTAATTATATGATGCTTATGTAATATTGAAGTCTAATAGTCGAATCCCCATGAAAAAAGTCTGATAGTTGAATTAAAGTCAAATAATATTTAGAATTCTAATAAATTAAATTAACATTCATTAATTGTGCTAGAAAAAGTTTGATAGTTTAATAAATAATTAAATTAAATTAATAAATGCACTGGAGTAGATGTTGTGATGCAAAATCAGAAGAACACAAAATGGTTTGCATTCACAAAAACAATAATCGATCGATCACAAGGACAAGTTGAGAAAGCAAAAAAAAAAAAAAACACATTTCTTCTTGTTTTCTCAGCAATGGAGAGAAGAAAGCTAAAAGATGTAGAGCCCACAAATTTTGGGTCTTTTTCTACCTCTTGGAAACCAAGTAAGAGAAGTTTATCATTTCACTTCGACTTCTCTCTTCTTTAACTCTCTTTTTTATTTCTCTCAAACCAATCAAGTCTTACCCAATTTTGTCAAAGCTTGAGAATACGCTTAAATGGAGCACTACATGTGTTGTTGTCTAGTCTTGGCAAAGCTAGGGTTGTATTATTTATTAAAGCACACAAAATTTATTTTTCAATGCATGTGATTTTCTTTCTCCGTAAATTTTTTTTTTACACATTTTTTGTGTTGATTGAGTCCTCCTTTCAATTTCACTTCTCCTTGCTAGTTTTCACGTGATCGAGTCTTCCCCCACCTCCCTCCTATGTTGCATGTTAGTTTTTTGTTGATCGATTCCTTTTTAGAGAATTGGTCAAAAATCGCTCTTGCGGAACTTGCTCATATCAAATGTAAAATTCCTCTACAAATAGAGGGTTCACTCAGTTCACAAATCACACCAAAACTCCGAAATAAATTTGAGTTTTCTCTCTTCTTGCTTTTTCTGTTTCGCACCAAATTTTCTTTTTGTCCCTTTACCGAAAAAAAATTCCCTTCAGGTTTTCAATTGATCATAATACCATATTAAAGGTGGCATTAACCGTCATATTTAGACGTTGTAATTCTAGAACAGTTCTCTAAGATACACTAGAATACTAATATAATCTAATTGAGTTGTTTTATCATGGGGTCATCGTGGTTGATAGTTTACCTTGCATAATTTTGGGCAATACAATAAAACATCTTAAAGAGAGCAACCTAATATGTGACTCAACACGGTAACATCTTCGATGGCTGAAAATTATTTTACAAAGTTGTTTTTCGAAACTCAAAAACAACAACTTGAAGATTTTTCTTTCTACCACATTTGTCGAAGAAATTACTAGATATGGTTCGGTTATTTCTTATTTCAACAAATTGTACGATTTGAGTGATGTCACTTCAAATGATGACAACAAAAGATGTTATTTTTCTTAACTATGAAAAAGGTTGCCAACATTTTAAACGATAATATTTCAATTTCTAGAAATAAGTGGACAAATAGAAAAGGATAAGAAAGTTGTTGAATTATCTCTGGGAAAATAATGATTACCTTTGTGAGAATTATATTCTTAATGGACTTGCCGATGATTTGTATGATTACTACAGTTCCAACAATACTGCTAGAGATATTTAGGATGTTTTGAAGAGAAAAAAATATAATATCGAGGAAGCAAAGGCTAAAAGGTATACTATGAGCCACTATCTTAAGTATCAGATAACCGATGACAAATCTGTGGAGACTCAATCCTATATATTTATGAGATAGCTCATGATATCATCTTTGAAGGAATGATTTTAGATGAACAATTTCAAATTGTTGTTATCATTCACAAACAACCCCCTACTAGAAAGGATTTTAGAAATTCTTTCAGGCATTAAACAAAAGAATTTTCACTAGAAAGTCTGATGTAACACCTTGTTACGTGGGTATAAAAATTGAGGTAATAATAAAAAAAAAATTCATATTTATATAAGAGAAGCAACGCGTATTGATTTATAACTTTGTATTTATATTATTTGTATCAATTATTTAGTGTTCTTTATTTATTTATTTCGTTACAATAACAGTTCAACTATTATTGTTAATCTAAATAATAAATAATTTTAATTAATTTAATATTTCATTTCAATGTCATTGTGTGTTGTAGTGGTAGACACAAATTTATTATGTTTTATTTATTAGCTTATTTCATTTTTATAAATACCTATGTTATGTTAATATAAAGGATTATATTTTTAATAGGAGACGGACCTACATGGAGCACGCATGGCAGAGACACCCCTCTTTCATGTAGATCATATATATATATATATATATATATAATTCTTTTAGCCAATATATATACATATTAAGCGATAAGCATTCTAATAGCATAAATTTTAACCTTAAATGTTGATAATATTAAATTGTCTTAGATTTTTATTTAAGAAATATAATTATGTAAGTTAATTATGGTAGTATTTATTTTTTTTAAAATTAAAAATATAATATAATCATACATTTGTATTTTTCTTTTAAAAAAATTCATTACTATTGCATTTATTATTAAATAATTACTGCATTTATTACTATTACATGTTTCCTCTTATATTAAATATAAAAAAAAACGGATAAACAAATATATTTAGTACAAATTTTAAGTCAAATATATTAATTTTTATTAGCTCAACTTTTTTTCATAATGAAAATAGATTGAGTATATATATTGTTTAATAGTTATCTAGTATATATTGTTTAACTATTTTGTTAGAAACATTACATTCATTACAGTGGAATTAAAATCAATTTTTTTAAATAATATCTCAAATTTAAGTATTATAAATAAAAAAATTGTTGTTGAAAGACAATACTCCATTAAAATTGGTCAATTATATTAATTATCAGCAGAGTCATTGAATATTTTACACTAATAATACTATTACATTATTTTACTATTGTTTTTTTCAAAAAAATCAGTATTTTAATTTAATTATACGTAAAATTTGTTATAATTTTTTAGTCGAGCTCCTAATTTATGGAGTTCTAGAATCGCCCTGCTTTTAATATTTGTGTTGTTTGTTTTAAAATTTAAATTTAGATTAAAAATTATATTGTTAAAGAAAAAGTTCTGATCATTGTTTTTTTGATAAATTAAATAATTAATTACCAATAGTTTATTTAAGTTTCCTCTATGTTATACTCCCTCTAGTATTATCTAGAAGCAAAAATCATCATAAATTTTTTATCTTAAATATAAGCCCCGCTAATTCACCTATATTATATATCATTGTTTTAAAAATACTACTTATTAATTCTCTTATTTTCTAAAATAAGTCTGTAGTTTCAATAAATAATTAATGTAATAACTATTATAATAAAATATCATAATTAGAAAGTTTTGCTTCGAGAGGAGTAATAATATTAAATGGTAAAGTATTTAATTTAATTATGGCTTTTTACTATTTCATTTTTAAAGATTGGTCCAAGCATCAGAGTCAATGGTCAACAATGCTTTAAATTTGAATAAAATAAGTTTGATTTAATTGTAGTTTTGATCTTTTTATTTTAGTTTAATTGCGAAAGTAGTCTCCTATTTTATTTCTCCTCAATTTTGGTTCCTCAAACATAATTTTGTTGGATTTTGATCCTTTGATTCCTAATTTTGACATAATTCACAATTCAACAATGTTCATACTTAATATGATAAATCTAATATTTCAATTGAGCAAAATTTCAGGAACACCAATTCAATCACACACACTTGTATCAAATTGCTTGGAACACAAGAAATTAACAAAAGTTGAATTCTGACTATGTAAATCGATTGGGAAATCGATTTCATAACAAGGGAGTAAGGAAATCTTAAGTGTTTGTGAATGTGCAATCGATTAGGCAATCGATTAGCTTAATTAAAATGAAAAACTGCACAAGTCAGTAGCCTCTGATTTGGAGAGTAATCGATTGGTAAATCGATTGAACATTTCACAAATCAAACCTGATGGTAACACATCGATTGGTAAATCGATTGAATGAGTCACAGTGGCACTCCAGTGCTGAGGAAATCGATTGGCAAATCGATTGACAAAGTATCATTTGAAAAATGACCTCAACTGTGACAAATACAATCGATTGGACAATCTATTGTTAACACTTTCATTTTGATAAAGTTTGGTTGCAATCGATTGGGAAATCGATTGAACTAAACACCAGGTAAAAACTTTTCAGGAACTTGCCACCAAAGCGATTGACAAGTCGATTGATATCAAATAGCTGAGCCACTGTTTTGAAAACAATCGATTGGCAAATCGATTGATATTAAAACTGAATCACTATTTTGAATCACATCGATTGACAAATCGATTGACATCAAAAACCTGAGCCACTGTTTTGAAAACAATCGATTGGCAAATCGATTGAAATAAACTTGTTGAAAACACAGTGAACTCTGAAGTTTGGCAAATCGATTGAGTAATCGATTGAAAATAGTTTTATTAAAACAGTTTCCCAGAAATCGATTAGGCAATCGATTTATACAGGTCTGGACATGTTCTGCTGAAAAGTGTTGTTTTAAAGAATCGATTGGTAAATCGATTAGCTTGTATAGTTTCAAGATTAAAGAAAACCAAGATCGCGATAATCGATTGGCAAATCGATTTAGCTCATTTTATAACTTTACAAAATCGATTGGGAAATCGATTTCGTAGTTGGTTTTTCAGAAACTATATAAGATGTCTTTCAATCTTTATTCTCATAACTTCTAAAAACTTTTACATAACTTTTACATAACTTTTTCCTAACTTTCATAATTTCTCTTATGCTCTCAAAAACGGTTCATGGCAACAAACTAACAACTTCATAATTGTGATTACAGATCTCAATACAGTTTGTTGACAATCTAAGAGAAATGATAATGTGCTCAAGAACAATCCATGAATATCCAGATTTGTGAAGAGCAACATTTATAAAGATTGAAGACCCTTTTGTTTTACAATCTTTATTCTTTCTGTAATAAAACTTTGAACGAAATAGAACGCAAGAAAAGCCAGCTCGAAACTGGTGGCTACTTTCTTGGTTGAGAGGATTCAACAAGAAAGAGTCGCACTTTGATTCTGTGATAGGCTGCTGAGTGTCTTCAAGGATCAGAGGGTATTCAATAGGAAAGATATAATTAGAGATTGATAGGTTTCAGGGAGGAAACTGGAAAATCTTTGTAATTGATTCTTTCTATTGAAGGAGAAGAAAATCTGAAATCCGATTGGATTTTCAGGACTGGACGTAGGTTGTTGTGGAACAACCGAACCAGGATAAATCTCTGTGTCTTCTTCTCTAACTCTCTCTCTTTAATTTTCTATATTGCTAACGTTGCATGCCTCAAAATTTAATTTCCGCTGTGCGCTTGATACAGATTAATTTGGTAACGAAAACTGATATATTTTCTTTATTGCGAGGTCACTGATACCAACAATTGGTATCAGAGCCAACTTCTTGAGAGGTAAAACTTATAAGAAGATGGCCTCAACTGACGTTCTGGGAGAAGGCGCTTCGTTAGCTCGACCACCAGCTTTCAACGGTACAGCCTACATGTACTGGAAGCAAAGAATGCTCATATTTCTGGAAGCAAGTGGCATAGATATCCTTGATGCTGTTGAAAACGGTCCGTACATTCCCAAGATTGCAGGAACTGACAACTCAATGATTATCAAGCCTAGAGCCGACTGGTCAGATGATGACAAGAAGAAGGTTGGTTTCAATGCGAAGGCTAAGAACATCATCACGTCCGCCCTATGTGCAGAAGAGTTCTTTAGAGTGTCCAATTGCAAGTCAGCAAAAGAGATGTGGGACATCCTCCAAGAAACTCACGAAGGTACTACTGATGTTAAGAGAGCTCGTGTGAATACGCTCATGCACGAATATGAATTATTTAGCATGAAGAAAGAAGAGTCAATCAGCGATTTGCAAACCAGATTCACACACATAGTCAACAACCTGCATGCACTAGGAAAAGATGTGGATAATGCTGGACGAATCGGAAATGGAAAGCAGGAAAAAGAAAAGTTTGTCTCTGAAGGTTCAAGCAAGGCAATCTAAACCTGAATCCGATAGCTACTCAGATGGATCCAGCAGTGAAAAAGAAGAGACTGAAATCGAATCACTTGTCAAGAAATTTAAGAAGTTTCTGAAGAAGAAAGATAACAAATTCAGAAAACCATCCAGCTCTAAGACTAGTGACATCAAGACAGTTACATGCTACGAATGTGGTAAGATTGGTCACACAAAGTCGGAATGCTACAAACTGAAGAACAAGAATAGAGCTCACAAAGCCAAAAGAGCATATATTGCATGGAGTGACAACGATAACGATGAGTCCTCTGCCTCTTCGGATGAAGAAAAAGTGAATTTATGTCTCATGGCTCACACTAATTCAGAATCTGACAGTGAGGTTAGTTCGCAATTTAATCCAACATATGATGAGCTTCAAGAAGCTTTCAATGAATTGCATGATGATTATGTGAAATCCATAAAACAGTTGTTAAGCACAAAGAAAATGCTTGAACAAATGAATGTTGAACACAAAGAAATTGAAAATTTATGTGAACAACTGAAAAAGGATTCACAAGAAAAATCTGCAAAGTGCATTGAACTTGAAGATACTATTGCATCTTTAAAATCTGATTTATTAAATTTTGCAAATAGTAAAGATAAGCTGAATGTCATGCTTAGCAATCAAAGACATGTTTATGAAAAATCTGGTTTAGGATATACACCAAATATGCATGTCAAAAGAAAAAATAAAAACAGATCTGGTATTGGTTATATGCAAACCAGAAATGTCAAACATGGTCAAAAATCTTTTATTGCTAAGAATATGTATGATATCTTTACTAAGCCAAATCACCATTCATCCTTTGATGGCAAATGTCATTTCTGTTGTAGAAAGGGACATTTTGTGTCTAACTGCAAATTTAAAAAATTAGCCAATCAAGGATGGAAGCAAGTTTGGATAGCAAAAGAATCTGTGTTTAAGACTGACCCCCCAGGACCCAATCTGAATTGGGTACCTAGATCCAAAAATTAATTATGTTTTTGCAGGTGTACTTGACATCCACCAAGCAAGATTGATATTTGAAAGTGGATGCTCAAGACACGTGAAATGAGACAAGTATGAGAATCTTGTCTTTAACATTAAATGAAGATTAAATGAAGAAAGATTGGTCAACATAGTTGTGTTGATGACAGAGAAAAAGAGTCAATGGCAGTTAATCAGAAGTTTTGTTTGGGATTAAATCGATTGAGTAATCGATTTCGAGTTTGCTCTTTGTTTGTTTAAAGAATCGATTTGGGAATCGATTTGGTTAGCCCAGACTTCAGATTTTGTGGAAAATATTTTTGTAACAATCCCGAGCATCGATTTGGAAATCGATTGATTAAGTGTTCAGTATTTGACTTTTGGGACAATCGATTTGGACATCGATTAAGTAACACGGAAAATCGATTTGGGAATCGATTAGGAAAATGACCGTTGCGTACTTTTTTACTAGCCGTTGGACATCATTATTACACAATCGATTAAGGATTCGGTGTAACGGTAAACCAATCGATTGGGCACTCGATTGATAAGGGTAAAAGTATAAAAACGAACAGGTCTAAATCGATTTCTTCACTGTTTCAACCCAGATTTCTATATTTTCTTTCTCTGCTTCATCTTCTTCCTCTGTCTCTGCAACTGATATCTGCAACTATATCTGAACTCTATCTTCACTCATCTCCTCTATTTGCAACCATGGCCCGCGTGAAACAAACACAAGCCCATACTCCTTCACCTTCATCATCTTCAACCAGTGAAACTCCCTCACCGCCACCTACTGTGTCTAAAAGAATTCCGATTCCTACACACAAAATTCTTGCAAAGGACAAGGGCAAGGCTCCTGCTCCTATTCCAGAAAAGATCAAGAAAAGGAAGGAACCACCAAGTGAGAAGTTGTTGGCTGATGCTATGAAAGAAATTGCTCAGAAGAAAAAGAAACCGGTTACTTCACCCCTAGTTAAGAAAACTCCAGCACCTAAAGAGAAGGATGTGGAAGTTATCATTCCAGCAGAGTTTCTTAAACGGAAAATTCATGAAGGCAGAACCCTAGACTTTGGTTTCTTTGATACAGAAGGCTTCACATTCCAGAATCATCTGAGATTTCATGGTCTTGAAGGTTTTCTTTCATCTACTTTGGACAGCTATCCGAGATTGATACGAGAATTTTATGCAAATTTCAAGCTCACTGATGACGGGTTCAAAACTCAGGTTAAAGGTAAAAAGTTATCAATGTCTTTTGAAGACTTTGCTGAGTTGACAGGATTGCCATTTCATGGACAATCAATAGACGGCAGTTCTGATGCGGATGCAGCCGACGAAGGTTGGGAAGCATCGCTGGACAGGCACACTGCAGTGAAAGACATCATGGTTGATGGTTTTGTGGAAACCATCTCTTTGCCAATTGGTCAGATGAAGGTACAGCAACGCATGCTCATGTATACATTAACAAGAATGCTTGTACCTCGATCAGGAAATCATGCTGTTGTTCAGAAGCTTGATATTATATTATTATGGGGATTGTCCAAGGAACTTAAGATGAGTTGGACGTGGATTGTGCTAAGGCACATGTTAGAAGCTTCACACAGTAAGATCATGTTGCCTTATCCGCAGTTGGTTACAAAGGTTCTCAAGCACTTCAAGGTATCGTTGTTGAATGAAGAATCTGCAAAGACTACACTTATCTTCGGCGAAGCGATTGTGAATCAGATGAAACTGAAGAAAGTAGATAATGTTTGGATTAGACCAATGCCAAATGTTGAACCAACTCCTCCACAAGCATCTGAATCAGCAGCTGAGGCTCCTGCCTTTGTTTCAAAACTGATGGAATTTATGGCAGCTCAGATGGAACACAACGCCAAAATACTAGAGTCTAATGCAAGGATGGAAGCTACCTTGACATCTATCCAAACATCCCTGAAATCAGTTGTTCAGGATGTTGCTGCAATTCAAGCGCATCTAGGCCTCAAGCTATCTTTTGAAGACATAGCGCATATTGGTCGACAAGCAACTGAGGAACCACAGCCAGATCCTCTAGATCGGTCTGCGACTCACGGTGAGGAGACACCTGCTGAGGGTAATACAGCGGTCTCTACCTCTCCCCTGGATGATAGTGAGAACCAGCCCACTTTAGGAGATTAGATGGTCAAGTTTCTTATTTGTGTTGTCTTATTTTTGGTTGTCTTGCTGTTTTTGCTGTTTTATGTTTTATTAATATATATGTATGAGCAAATGTATTAATTGTTATCATATAAATACTGCCATACTACATCTGTTGCATATTTGTTTTGTTCTGATCTGATATACAAGTTATATGATTTCATTTCCTATGCTTATGTTCTTTAACATAGGGGGAGGAATTGTTTTCTGCCTTTTTGCCTTAATTGACAAAGGGGGAGAAAAATTATAACTTGATAACTTGATAATATGCTTGTTGTTGCATTATTAAGGGGGAGCATCTGATGTTGTTTGTTTTTGCTCTGATACTTAATAATGTAATGCTGATTTGATACATTTTGACACATGCTCTGATGATCTGTATTGGTACATATTTAATGCTATGAATTGGTTTCTTTGGTATGATTTTGAAATGGTTTGATATGCTCAAGTTACAATTGTATGAATTGTCAATTATGCCAAAAAGGGGGAGATTGTTGGATTTTGATCCTTTGATTCCTAATTTTGACATAATTAATAATTCAACAATGTTCATACAATGCATGATAAATCTAATATTTGAATTGAGCAAGATTTCAGGAACCATAATCAAACCCTACACACTTGGATCAAATTGCTTGGAACACAAGAAATCAACAAAAGTTGAATTCTGAATATGTAAATCGATTGGGAAATCGATTTCATAACAAGGGTGTAAGGAAATCTTAAGTGTTTGTGAATGTGCAATCGATTAGGCAATCGATTAGCTTAATTAAAAATGAAAACTGCACAAGTCAGTAGCCTCTGATTTGGAGAGTAATCGATTGGTAAATCGATTGAACATTTCACAAATCAAACCTGATGGTAACACATCGATTGGTAAATCGATTGGATGAGTCACAGTGGCACTCCAGTGCTGAGGAAATCGATTGGCAAATCGATTGACAAAGTATCATTTGAAAAATGACCTCACCTGTGACAAATACAATCGATTGGACAATCTATTGTTAACACTTTAATTTTGATAAAGTTTGGTTGCAATCGATTGGCAAATCGATTGAACTAAACACCAGGTAAAAACTTTTCAGGAACATGACACCAAAGCGATTGACAAGTCGATTGATATCAAATAGCTGAGCCACTGTTTTGAAAACAATCGATTGGCAAATCGATTGATATTAAAACTGAATCACTATTTTGAATCACATCGATTGACAAATCGATTGACATCAAAAACCTGAGCCACTGTTTTGAAAACAATCGATTGGCAAATCGATTGAAATAAACTTGTTGAAAACACAGTGAACTCTGAAGTTTGGCAAATCGATTGAGTAATCGATTGAAAATAGTTTTATTAAAACAGTTTCCCAGAAATCGATTAGGCAATCGATTTAGACAGGTCTGGACATGTTCTGCTGAAAAGTGTTGTTTTAAAGAATCGATTGGTAAATCGATTAGCTTGTATAGTTTCAAGATTAAAGAAAACCAAGATCGCGATAATCGATTGGCAAATCGATTTAGCTCATTTTATAACTTTACAAAATCGATTGGGAAATCGATTTCGTAGTTGGTTTTTCAGAAACTATATAAGATGTCTTTCAATCTTTATTCTCATAACTTCTAAGAACTTTTACATAACTTTTTCATAGCTTTCATAATTTCTCTTATGCTCTCAAAAACGGTTCATGGCAACAAACTAACAACTTCATAATTGTGATTACAGATCTCAATACAGTTTGTTGACAATCTAAGAGAAATGATAATGTGCTCAAGAACAATCCATGAATATCCAGATTTGTGAAGAGCAACATTCATAAAGATTGAAGACCCTTTTGTTTTACGTCTTTTATTCTTTCTGTAATAAATCTTTGAACCAAAACGAACGTTGAAAATCCAGCTAGAAACTGGTGGCTACTTTCTTGGGTGAGAGGTCTCAACAAGAAAGAGTCGTACTTTGATTTTGTGTTAGGCTGCCGATTGTCTACAAGGATCAAAGGGTTGATAGAAAGCCAGCTAGAAACTGGTGGCTACTTTCTTGGGTGAAGAGTGTTCAACAAGAAAGAGTCGCACTGTGATTCTGTGATAGGTTGACGAGTATCTACAAGGATCAGAGGGTATTCAATAGGAAAGAGATCATTAAGATAGATAGGTTTCAGGGAGGAAACTGGACAATCTGTAATTGATTCTTTCTATTGAAGGAGAAGAAAATCTGAAATCCGATTGGATTTTCAGGACTGGACGTAGGTTGTTGTGGAACAACCGAACCAGGATAAATCTCTGTGTCTTCTTCTCTAACCCTCTCTCTTTAATTTTCTATATTGCTAACTTTGCATGCCTCAAAATTTAAATTCCGCTGTGCACTTGATACTGATTAATTTGGTAACAAAAACTGATATATTTTCTTTATTGCGAGGTCACTGATACCAACAAATTTTGTTTCAAAATTTGATAAAATTTCATTTTTTTGCGTTTATTTAAATCACATGTATCAAGATTTCGTATTGCAAAATTGTACTTGATATCTATAATTATAAATGATGTAGTGCGGCTTTAAAAAATGACATTTCATCAAATTGTGGGTAGACCAAAAATGGAGAGCAAATAAAACGGGGAACTACTTTAGTCATTTAACTAAAATAAGGAGATCAAAACTGCAATTAAGTCAATAAATTTAAATTATAAAACCACATAATCTATATTCTATAGTGGATAGTGTATTTTAAACATTTGTTAATTATTTACCGTAAGTTTTTTTTAGAGATAGTTCTTTTTAGAAATAGTCTCTGCAAATTTTAAAATTATTTGTTTAATCACTAATATTAGTTTATTGGATCACACAACTTAATTTTATCAGGTTGATTAAAAAAATATTATAATTAAAGAAATTGAAATAAAACAAAAACACAAAATCTTTTAAGGTGAAGAATCAAAACAGAAAAGTTACAAAATTTAAAAAGATATTATAGTTGTAGAGATTAAAATTATATATAAATTAAAAAGTAAATATTAGTTAATAAAACTAATAGTGAGTCAAATGAATATAATCATCAATTTTTTTAATGATAAATAAAACTTAAGGATCTTTCCGGGTGAATCTAACTTTTTATATTATGTTTGAAAAGTTATATCTAAAAACAAAATCTATTTAAATAAAATTAGGTACAAATGATTTTTTCATGAAAGTTTGGTCCAAGCCAAAAGCCAAAAGCCAAAAAAACGCTTGAAATCTCAATTAATTAATTTTATTATAAATATAGAGATTTACGTTATTTTGAAGATTGATTCATATCTATCTCTCCTAACTCAAAAGATTCGAAATCTGTTGTTAAAATCAAACGCAATTATTCAACTTCCTTGTACTCATCAAATATTTTCCTTTTATTCCTTCACAATATTTTCCTCAATATCAGTGGTTTCTGTTAAAATTCTTATCCCTTGACGCGCTATACTCGCACTACACTGCCGCACTAACTTGCAAGTTACACAGGTAACAACAAAATTACCTTTATACCCTTCTCTACGAAGCTTATCAATATTTTAATATTTATTTATAAATCACTTTACCAACGTCTTGAAAATTTTGAATCAATTATTTTCTCTTCTCAGCAGAAGATCATGGCCGGTAATCAATTAAACGGCGCTTATTACGGCCCTTCCATTCCGCCGCCGAAATCCCACCGCCGTTCAAGCCGCCACGACGACGGTTGTTGTTGCGGCTGTCTCAGCTGTATCTGCGGTTGCTTCAGAGGCTGTTGCGGCTGCATCTTCAACTTCATCTTAAGCATAATCTGCAAAATCTTAACCACAATCATAATCATCGTCGTAATCCTCGGTTTCCTCTTCTGGCTCATCGTTCGCCCTAACGTTCTGAAATTCACTGTTACCGATGCATCGCTTTCTCAATTCAATTTCACAAACAACAATACACTTCACTACAATCTTGCACTCAACATCTCGATCCGAAACCCTAACAAAAGAGTTGGTATCTATTACGATAACATTGAAACGCTTGCGTTTTATAAAGATGTTAGGTTTGGTTCACAAACGCTTGGAACGTTCTTTCAACGCCATAAGAATACGAGTTTGTTGAATCCTGTTTTTAAAGGTCAGCAAGTTGTTCCTTTGAATTCTGATCAGATTTCGGAGTTCGATAATGAGATGAAAGATGGAGTTTATGGAATTGATGTTAAGGTTTTGCTTAATGTGAGGTTTAAATTATGGTTGTTTAAGACAGGGAAAGTTAAACCTAAGGTTCGTTGTGATTTGAAGGTTCCATTGAAATCCAAGAATGGAACTTCATTGGGTAATGAATTTCAGGTTACTGATTGTGATTGGGATTATAAATGGAGGTTGTTCCGTTAGATCTTTCAGATCTCATATTCAAACCCTCAATTTTCTTGTTATTATTTTATTTTATAAATTTTTTAGGTGAATTTTATATTTGTTAGTTTCTTCATTGGACCGTAGTTATGCTCCTAGAGGGTTTTATGTTATGTTTTAATTTTTAGTATTTATCTTTCTATTGTTGCTATTGATTTACGAGTATTTCTTTTACATTACAGATTACTTAGTCCTCATTAGTCAATTTTTGTCACATTTGTTACTTTGTTAGTTCTTTCTGTTCCTTCTCTTTGTTGCGAAGAAGTTAAGGATTCTGGGTATGCAATTCAGTCATTGTCACTTGTTTCGATTTTGATGTGAAAATAAATTCAATTTCTGTTTCAGAATCATGACTTTCAACATGTTTTAGTCAGGGCTTGTGCATCCCTTACTCAAGTGTTTAAATCAAATGTGTTTTTTTATGTGATGTAAATGTTGATAGAAAATTGAAATCAACTTTAATTTTGAAATATCTTTTGATTATGTTAAATTGAGAATTTTGTATTAAGTGTGTTTGGAAACATTGGGTTTCATAGCACAACTTCACTTCAAAGGAGAAGCTACAAGTAGTAGCATTAGGGTCACCTTGCCTTTGTATGCTCACACCACGTTACCAAACATCTGCTAAAAGTTGATTTGGTTTGATTGAAATGGTGTGGTTTCAAAACAAAACAAACTTCTCCTTTCTCTAGAATACTATGAAGGAGGCCACTTTTTTTATGGAACAATGATAATGATATATATAGACTTCAATTTTCTCCACACTAATTTAATATTTTATTTTATTTTTATTTCTCTCTTTTTATCGCATTATCGATTTATCCCGTCTTTTTTTTTCTCTCAAATTATATACATTTAATGGGGGTGTATACCAAATATTTTTCTCTATGGAATATGTATGTGTTTTATATTTTAAGTTTAGCTTAGTTAAAGTTTGCATACATGTTGCTTATTAAAAATACTCTATAGATTGTCTACTTGGATACAACTTTTAGTGTTTTGTTGGTATATCATAGAGAGTGAGGAGTCGTATTAGGACACCAATTTGAGAGTTCTCTCCAATAATCTATCGGCTTCCAAATATAAAGCGACAGTCTCAAGAGTCAAGACTAATAATAATAGTCAAAATGTATTTGTTGAAGTAAAAATTGCTGTGTTAAATAGATTTAGAAAAATAATATAGGTTTTCTCACTTTTTTATTATTTAATGTGGGAAAGATATTGACTAAGTAGGTGTTTGGTTATATACATTGGAGTGAAGGATATGCACGTTTAAAGAGGTAAGAATTAATTTGTTTGAGTTAAAAGAATATTTAACTCTTGATTCTTAGAATTGTTTCACGCTGTCTTTTCAATTCTAGTTGAATCAATTCTCTATTAAAGATGCGTTATGCATTTTAATTTCTCAATTTTGCCCTTTCATTTAATTTAATTTAATTCTATGAATAGTTATGACTGCTAAAAAATTTAACTCTACGTTTAATTTTATTTTAAAACTGTAATAGCTATTAACGACCATTAAAAAAATATGTAATAGAAAACGGAAAAAGAGACAAAAATTAAAAAATTACGAACTTACAAAGACGAAATAAAATGAAAGTATATATATTTTATTTATGTCAGTTTGCACTTTTTTTATTTTATTTTTGTCAATGTGAGGTCACGTTTTGTTTTATCGTTTTTTTTTCTTCTGTTTCTTCTCTGTTTGTCATATCAGTATTTTTTAATCGTCTCTAATAACAAAAATAATTTTAAAACAAATTTGAACTTACATGGTTACATTTGAAAGAAGAAAAAAATTACAGAGCTGAATTTTACAATAACGCTAATTTACAAGGACTAAATATATATTTAAGTCTTTAATTTATATATATTGTGGACTTAAAAAAAATTAACCTGAAAATTAATTACAATCTTTAAATTAACATAGATGTTTGATTTCTATCAAAATTATTTTTAAAATCAATTATATGAATAGTTATGGTGTTAACAATTCAAGTAATTAAACTCTTATTTTTAAAGGTTTTGCTTGATCTTTAGATTTTTCTATAGAATGGGGAAAGCACCAACACATCTTATTCTAGATGTTTATTTTTTAAGTTTTAAAATACACTTTTAATTTTTTAAGATTAGTTTAATTCTGAATAGGTGTGTAAGTCTTTTTTTTTTTCTTTTTTTTTTTATTTGTTCTCTTAAATGATATTTTATTTGTAACCTTAGTCTTTAAGTTATGGTCAGTTTATAGAAATGTCTTTTTTTAGTAATACCATTAAAAAAATACACGTGCCAGTTACGATGTTAACTTGTGCAATATTGACATGACAAATTTTAAAAACAAATAATTCTCGCATTAAATTTTGATTACACAATCATACATTAATGGTCAATAATAGAAGAAAAAATCATGTGACTTTTTTAAGTGGTCATGTGTGTTGGATTTTGATCCTTTGATTCCTAATTTTGACATAATTAATAATTCAACAATGTTCATACAATGCATGATAAATCTAATATTTGAATTGAGCAAGATTTCAGGAACCATAATCAAACCCTACACACTTGGATCAAATAGCTTGGAACACAAGAAATCAACAAAAGTTGAATTCTGAATATGTAAATCGATTGGGAAATCGATTTCATAACAAGGGTGTAAGGAAATCTTAGTGTTTGTGAATGTGCAATCGATTGAGCAATCGATTAGATCAATTAAAAATGAAAAATGCACAAGTCAGTAGCCTCTGATTTGGAGAAAATCGATTGGTAAATCGATTGAACATTTCACAAATCAAACCTGATGATAACACATCGATTGGTAAATCGATTGAATGAGTCACAGTGGCACTCCAGTGCTGAGGAAATCGATTGGCAAATCGATTGATAAAATATCATTTGAAAAATGACCTCACCTGTGACAAATACAATCGATTGGACAATCAATTGTTAACACTTTCATTTTGATAAAGTTTGGTTGCAATCGATTGGGAAATCGATTGAACTAAACACCAGGTAAAAACTTTTCAGGAACATGCCACCAAATCGATTGACAAGTCGATTGATGTCAAATAGCTGAGTCTCTGTTTTGAAAACAATCGATTGGCAAATCGATTGATATTAAAACTGAATCACTATTTTGAATCACATCGATTGACAAGTCGATTGATAACAAGTAGCTGAGCCACTGTTTTGAAAATAATCGATTGGCAAATCGATTGATATTAAAACTGAGTCACTATTTTTTGAATCACATCGATTGACAAATCGATTGACATCAAAAACCTGAGCCACTGTTTTGAAAACAATCGATTGGCAAATCGATTGAAATAAACTTGTTGAAAACACAGTGAACTCTGAAGTTTGGCAAATCGATTGAGTAATCGATTGAAAATAGTTTTATTAAAACAGTTTCCCAGAAATCGATTAGGCAATCGATTTATACAGGTCTGGACATGTTCTGCTGAAAAGTGTTGTTTTAAAGAATCGATTGGTAAATCGATTAGCTTGTATAGTTTCAAGATTAAAGAAAACCAAGATCGCGATAATCGATTGGCAAATCGATTTAGCTCATTTTATAACTTTACAAAATCGATTGGGAAATCGATTTCGTAGTTGGTTTTTCAGAAACTATATAAGATGTCTTTCAATCTTTATTCTAACAACTTCTTAGAACTTTAACACAACATTTTCATAACTTTCATAATTTCTCACAACGCTCTTAGCTGTTCATAACAACAAACTAACAACTTCATAATTGTGATTACAGATCTCAATACAGTTTGTTGACAATCTAAGAGAAATGATAATGTGCTCAAGAACAATCCATGAATATCCAGATTTGTGAAGAGCAACATTCATAAAGATTGAAGACCCTTTTGTTTTACAATCTTTTATTCTTTCTGTAATAATTCTTTGAACGAAATAGAACGCAAGAAAAGCCAGCTCGAAACTGGTGGCTACTTTCTTGGTTGAGAGGGCTCAACAAGAAAGAGTCGTACTTTGATTCTGTGATAGGCTGCTGAGTGTCTTCAAGGATCAGAGGGTATTCAATAGGAAAGATATAATTAGAGATTGATAGGTTTCAGGGAGGAAACTGGAAAATCTTTGTAATTGATTCTTTCTATTGAAGGAGAAGAAAATCTGAAATCCGATTGGATTTTCAGGACTGGACGTAGGTTGTTGTGGAACAACCGAACCAGGATAAATCTCTGTGTCTTCTTCTCTAACTCTCTCTCTTTAAATTTCTATATTGCTAACTTTGCATGCTTCAAAATTTAATTTCCGCTGTGCGCTTGATACAGATTAATTTGGTAACGAAAACTGATATATTTTCTTTATTGCGAGGTCACTGATACCAACAATGTGTCACTTAAATAACTCTTACTCATCATCATCATCTATACATGGTTGTATGGTAAAGACTTAACTATTTCACCCTCTCACCATAAAACTTCTCTAATTTGATATGCTCTCATCCTTTATATTTAGTCTATATCCCATTTAAGTTTAGTCTTTCTTTTTTTCTCTTTATCATCTTCCACTTAGAATCTCCATATCTTTTTCTTCATATTTCTTTTATAAAAAATTAAAATCAGGATTCTTCTTCCATCCAAAAACACATTGATCTTCATTCTCTTCTTCACCATTATCTTCCTCATCATCATTATCATCAAATCCAAAAATATCAAACATTCATCAAATCCATAAGTTAAAAGAAACAAATTATTGAACAGACAAATCATTTTTTTTCTTCCTGAGATAAATATATCACTACGCCAAAAATAACCTTTTACAAGTTGTTTATAGCGATATAGTATCTAGTGTTGTTAAAAGATACAACAACGTTATTTAAAATAAAAAAGTGTTGTAATATATAGTGCTAAACACTTCTCTTAGGTTAGTTTTTCAAAGCTTTTCTTAAAAAGCGTTGTAATAGGTGCATATAAAGCGCGCTTGATATACTAGTTTTACAGCGCTTTTTGAAAAAAGCGTTGTAAATCTATTCTAAAAAGCGCTGTTTGTTGTACTAGTTTTACAACGTTTTTTACACAAAAGCGCCGTAATAGGTGCATTCTTAATCTAGTTTTACAGCGCTCTCTCAAAAAAACGCTATAGTAGGTGACATTTTACAACGCTTTTTATTAAAAGCGTTGTAAATCTGATTGACATTTTTTAATAGAATTTAAAAAAAAACGTTGGTTTGTATAAACAGGTTTTTAATGTCATTTTTTTTAAAGAAGCGATGTCTTTCATTTTTTTTTTTCAAAATCATATATTAATCAAGCACATATTGACACACTTGAAATTTTTTAATCAAAACAGATTCAATTACATCAGTACTATATTCAGTATATATTCACAGCAACAATATCATATTTACAGCAATTACATATTCACAACAGTAATTAAATATGCACAACAACAATCATGTCAGTAATTAAAATAATGATCAACAATTTCCAGCCTGCCAATTTCTCAACAATTTCTTATTTTACCCTACAATAACAAAAAATAAAATAAACTAATTAAAATAATGATCAGTTCACACAAAAATATACAATATATAATAGTTTACAATGTGAAACTCACCTATTAACAAATTATTTAACTTTTAGTTCGATCACATACTGACACAGTCTTCCTTTATTTCAGTTAGATCACTTTCAAAGTATGTTGAATTGGAGTTGTCAAAGTACTATGCGATATAATATTTGAATATAAATCAGTTAGAATCAAATATATATATATATATATATATATATATATATATATATATATATATATATATATATATATATATATGTAGTTTATATATGAAAATCAAAATATAATGAAAATAATGTACCGTTTTTGGAATTATATTTTGATTCATATCAACAATCTCCTTCATGAATCGCAATATATAGCATCCGCAACCTATGTTTTTAGTTTGACGAGGACACTATAAAATAAAACATGTCTGCCAATAAATATTTATGCATTGATTGTAAATGAAATTTTAAAGGCATAAAATTAAGTTTTATAACAAAAATTTCAAACCTTTATTGGAATCTATGTGATGTTGTCTGACTTATGCTTCGACATTGTAGCACCCATTTGAGCGTGGAAAACTTGTAAAGCATTATCAAAATAAATGTGATTATATATTTAATTACCAAATACATTATTTATATATAAGAAATGGATGAATATTACTTACGTATCAAAGATATTCTTTATATCCGAGTGATTGTTATAATGACCGTGCAATGGATCTAAATAGTATATAATTTCAGATGTGACATTAATGGCAAACAACACCCAATGTTGCCTACAACAACAAAAATTTGGTTGACAAATTTATTTACACAACTGATAAAGTATCATAAATTAAAAAAGATATAGATAAAGAATATATAATTACCCTGAATTATATGGCGCAAGAAATAGTTTATCATTCTCTTTATTTGCCAAAAGTATATCAACTACATATTTTTTTATGTTAACTGGATCGAGTTTAAACATGGACAACTTATGAGAGATAAGAATGAAAATCTATCTGACAATTTACGCATACACACCAACTTTTCATACAAAAACCTTCGATGAAAATATCAAATTAGATTAATTACCAATAAATATGGCAGTAATGCAATTAAAATTAATTACCAACAAATTAGCTGATGGACAGTGATGCAATTACCTAATGTATATGTTGATGGTAGTAGCACTCAGCTCCTTATGATTGAAAAGTTCATATATGTGCTCTTTATCAAGTAATTCTTTATACTCATCTTCAAAAACACCTTTATCCATGTGTATGATACGTGAATCATTATTGTCCATATTCATTTTTGCTTGTATATCAAGACATGACCCAAATCGAGAAAGGCGTGGATGACTTGTTTTAGGAGCAACAACTGATTTTCCACGATTCAGTTTTTGAATTTTTCCAGATTTATTTTTACCATGAAGCTTTTGCAGTGCGGCTAGTTTCTGGAAAATTTATGGTGCGGAGGGTTTTGCTTGAATCTGAAAAAATGAGATTGATCAGTTTGTTAGTTATTATAGTAAGCTAATCATTTCATATTCAATTGATGTATATGTCAAACCTTTTCTGGTGAAGTGACTGATTCGTTGTTAGGAATCTTCTTATCATTCCCTTTAGACTTTGTAATCTAAATAAATGTGAAATTAACATTAACAGCGAAAAAATAACCAATTAAATATAATCAATTATAATCATACAATTAAACATACATAGAAATTAAACATATTGTATCTATGCTAACAAATTTTTGGACCATGCCACGTAACTATCTATTGCTTCTCCCAAAAACTTCATATTTCCATCGTTGTCGAGTATATGCAATGGTGCATGTGGTTCAAAAGCAATCACATGTGACACTTTAACACGACCGATATGGATCAAAATATGATGTAATACTTCTCCCAAGGAATTGTGCAATGTTCATTTTCCAACCATGCGATGAGTAGGGGAGGATAAATATAGCACGCAGGGTGAGACACCCTAAATCAATGGTTAATACATAAGTATGTGGAGCAATTAGGTTGAATGAATTTCTTATTTCATTAAGTAATTAATTACCTCTGAAAGACGTTTATGACTAATGTTGCAACTACCATTTTTACTATCTAGTTGTATTTCACGTTGACATTCCGGAAGTTGCTTTTCCTTATTCGTTTTCGCCAAAATTGCAACTTGATCTATTAGGATTTTCAGCTTATCTAGTACTTCCTCATTAGATGGATTTGTGCGCTTCTCATTTGAAAAATAGCTTTTTGAAGTTACGCCAAATCCTTTACTCCTCACATGGCCAGAATATTCAGGAACACTAAATACCTCACCAAGTATGTCCCTGCAACTAACTTGTTTGTTCTCCTCTTGATTTTCAGAACATTGTTCTAGATTCTCCTAAAATACATGTATGATTAAAAATATAAGTTTAATATCATTTTTAAAATATAATATTAAAAAATATTAATGTGATAATATACTTACACATTGTGTTATCAACTATTTCATTATTAACTGTTCATCATTTTGTCGATCTAAATCATTGTTGGAATCCATTTATCTACACATTTCACACAATATAATTATCAGTTAAGTATAACTTCAACAAGTTCAACATGCAGTAGTCTAAGTAGCAGTATAAGTTCAACATGCAGTTTAGTGACAACAACAAATTAATAAATACAATACCTGACAACAACAATCTCTGAGTTCGCTTAAGTAGGAACAACTAAAAGAGGGTGCATAAATACGTATAGAAAGGGTTCGTATGGAGGGTTCACAGTAGGGTTCCTATGGAGAGGATTCGTAGGGATACTAGTGAAGAAGGTTCGTAGGAATAGTAGTGAAGAGGGATAAGATGGCCAATATGGTTCGTATGGAGAGTAACGAAAATGAAAATGAGGAGGTTTCACACTTTCAAGTTCGTAGAGAGAGTACATAATGAAGAAGAAACTGAAGCAGTTTCTTATTATTAGTTTACTTAAAGACCATATTACAATGCTTGTCCAAAAAGCGCTTTAAAAGATCTAAAAGACCTAACCCTATTACAGCGCTTTCACAACAAGCGCTTTAAAAGACTATATAAAAAGCGCTTTAAAAGACTATATAAAAGCGTTAAAAGACCTAACCCAATTACAACACTTTTACAACAAACACTTTAAAAGACTATATAAAAGCGCTAAATGATATAACCTTATATCATCGCTTTTACAATAAGCGCTTTAAAAAAACTATATAAAAAACGCTTTAAAATACTATATAAAAACGCTATTTGAGCATTTTACAGTGCTTATAGATAAAAAGCGTTGTAAATGATTAAAAATGCTGTATATGAGCATTTTTAAAAGTCGTTTACAACGCTTATAGAACAAGCGCTGTAAAATGTTTGTAATTTAATTTCTTGAAAGCCTTTTACAATGCTTACGAAACAAGCGCAGTAAATTATTTTTAATTTAATTTAAATTATTCAATTTAAGTTAAATATGCTAAATTACAATTTCAGTTTCTGTACAATACCTATATTTAGATTTTTTTTTCCTTAAAATAATTAGTTAAATACCTATAAATCAATGCTAAATTACATGAATAGTTCAGTTTGGGATCAGTTCCAGTTCAAGGAAAATGCCCAGTCAAACATAGCTTTTTAAAGTTCAGTATAAGCAGAAAGTCAAATATAGTTCAAGTTAAATGCTAAAATACTCAGCTCTGGCAGGTCAAACAGTTAAATTACATGATCCTAGTATAATTACATGATGATTTCAAATGACATGGCTTATATAAAATACTTAAACACCTTAAGATGTCCTTCTTATTTTCCTGGTGAGTTTCACATTTGTTTGACCTTTAACGATACGAAACGATGGATTAATCTAAATTCCCTCATCTTGATCATCTCTAAGATATAAACTTTCATCAATTGAATCAATTTCACGTGGTTGTGATGTCGCAAAGAAAGGAACATTACCAACATCTTCATCGTTATTGTTATCATCACTTATTTTATTGGTCAATAGGACAATGAACCATCTATCATGAGCAGGATTAGTGACATTAAATACTTGTTGGGCTTGCGACGCTAAAATAAAAAGCTCATCTTTGTATCCCACCCTATTAAAACCGACAAGCATGAATCCTAACTCATCAATCCGAACACCATTATTGTTATCGACCCACTGGCAACAAAAAATGAGAACATAAAACATTGTGTAATCTAACTCCCATATATGCTCAATAACCCCAAAATATGATAGATTTATATATATTGGGTTTTTTTTCTTTAGCAGTTGAGATATGCATCACTTCAGCTATGAGAGTGACTCCGCTATTTTGCATACTGGTTTGATCATCTTGATCTTTGGTATAAAATATGTAGTCGTTAATTACATAACCCGTGTAAGAAAAGACATGTAAACTCTAACCATTTGCTAGCCACCTCAATCTCTGTGAAATTGAACTGGAGTCTATATCAAACTTTGAGTTAATGTAATTTTTTAGCCATCTTATAAAACTTCGATTGTGCTCTCGTGTTATCCAATTTTGATTCCTATTCATGTTCAAACTAGATATTTGATCCATGTGTATTGTAACATATGGTTGAACCTCATCATCATTGTGCAGAACATACAATTGTGCCTGCTCCCATTTTGTTTTTGATATAGTCATTACTCTCTTTCCAATTATCCCTTCTGCTGCTATTCTTCCCGAATGACGAGACATGAGAAGCCCTATGGCATCAACATTGGGTAGATATTCAGTACAAAATTGAGCAGCTTCTTTGGCAATGTATCGTTCAACAATACAACCTTATGGTCGACTTCTACTTTTTACGTACCCTTTTAATATTTTCATATATCGTTATATCGGATACATCCATCTCGTATAAGCTGACCAACAAAGTTATGTCTCCTTAACAAGATGAACAATAAGGTGAACCATTATATCAAAAAATGAGGGTGGGGAATACATTTCAAGCTCACTCAAAGTAACAACAATTTCCCTCTGTAATGTCGGTAATTTATGAGGATCAATCATTTTACCATAAATTTCCCTGAAGAAGAAACATGATTTAGTTATGGCTCATCGAACTTTTTCAGGTAAAATGGAACGTAAACCTATTTGTAGCAAATGCTCCATTAGAACAAAACAATCATGAGTCTTCAAACCTTTTAACTTGTGGTCTTTCATACAAACTAAATTTTTAATGTTTGAAGAGTATCCTTCTGGAATTTTAACTTCGTCTAGAAATTTACATAAAAAACAATTTTTTCCTTTCTAGATAGAGTATGAGTAGCTGGAGGTAGATATGTGTGATATTCTTTCTTTGCGGGACCCAATTCATTTATTATTCCCATATTGACCAAGTCCAATCTTGCATTGATGTTATCCTTAGACTTTCCTAGAACATTGAGTAACGTACCAATAACACTATCAAATATATTTTTTTTTCATTATGCATCACATTGAGAAAATGTCTTATATACAATGACTTCCAATATGTCAATTCAAAGAAAATTGTCTTTTTCTTTCATCCAGTTTTGACAAGCCTTCCCGCAAAAGGTTTGTCAAATGTATCCAGTTGGTGCTAAAGGAGCAATACCTTCCTCTGATTTTCTATTGAATGCGTTTCTCCTTCAATGATACTGATGACTAAAAAGTAAAAATCTACGACGTCCAAGAAATACGTTCCTCTTACAATGTTTCAACCGCATCCAATTTGTACTCTCTTCACATATAGGACATGCACACTGAACTTTAATGCTATATCCTAATAAATTACCATATGATGGAAAACCATAAATTGTGCCGAACAACATAGCCCTCAAATTGAAAAGTTTTTTTTTATACCCATCATAAACTTCCACACCTATCTCCCACATATATTTTAAATCTTTAATTAAAGGACTAAGTAAACGTGGATATCATTCCCCGGCTGTTTGGGTCCAGAAATTACCAAAGACAACATAATAAACTTACGCTTCTTACATAACCATGGAGGTAGGTTATAAATCAACAAAATCATAGGTCACATGTTGTGTGAGATGCTTTGAAGACCATGTGGATTCATTCCATCAATTGAAATCAGGATACTCGTGATCAATCTTTTCCCATTGTGGAGAATCTGTTGGGTGTCGAAACTTTCCATCTCTAATTCTTTCATTTGCATGTCATGTCAAGTGTTTTGAATCTTCTTCACTGCGATAGATACGCCTAAATCTTGGTATTATAGAAAAATACTGCACGACCTTTGCTGGAGTAGACTCTTTTTTTCTTACATCGAGAGACATTGCATTTCGGACACACCTTTAGTAATTCATATTTGTTTCGAAATAAAATGCAATCGTTAGGACACTCATGAATCCTTTTGTAACTCATGCCAATAGAGTACAAAATTCGTTTAGCCTCGTAGGTTCAACTGGATAGTTCATTATCAGCTGGAAAGTTCATTATGTGAAGCTTTTATTAGACCATCCATCAATCGCTTTTAAGTTGTACAACTTTAATATCGCCGACAGTCTTGTGAATTTAGTATAACCATTATATAATTGTTTCTCTGCATCACTCAACAAACTGTCAAACATTTTAGGAGAATTCCGAAGATCTTCTTCAACTGCTTTTGCAATCTCCTCAACTCAGTCTCACTCATATGTATCTGTGACGAAATCATTTTAAGCATATATCGAACCACTCTCAAAATTAGTGTTTCCTTTTTTTTTTCTCACCATGTCTTATCCAACATGTATAGCTTTGATCAATTTCATGCCATACTAAATGTCCTTCCAATTGATCTGCTCTAATGCGTTTTCCAAAAACGACATTTTAAACAAGGACAAATGATTCGATTTGGATCTTTTGCATTCTTCACTGCAAACTCAACAAACTCCTTCACTCTATTTTGATACTCTTTTGACAATCGATTGACAAACAACTATTTTCGGTCTATTTTATATGACCTATATGAATGCAATGTTATACAAATGATAAGCTATTGATAACAATATTATACCAATCTATAGTATATATAGTCTGATTTTAAAATAGAACAGGTCGAACAGATTTAAAAAAAAGAACATATTTTATACGATTTATTAGGTAAAAATTTATTTGATTTATCAAGTAACAATTTATATGATTTATCAAGGTTATGCCATTTATTATCAGGTAACATTTTATATGATTTATCACGTAACAATTTATCAATTTTAGTGACAACAGCAAATTAATAAATACAGTACCTGAGACAACAATCACTTAGGAGAAATTGGCACACAATAGAGGAGCAGTAGAGGAGGGTTAAGCGAGAAGGTGGTGCACAGTAGAGGATGTTACACCCTAAACCCCAAAATAATATATATAATAATTTATATCATATTTCTATAAAATATGCAGCGGATAAATAAAAATATGTTTCCAAGAAAATAAAAACTTTTATTTTTAATTTAGGATATCACGTTTTGGAAAAATCAAAAGGAACACTTTAAACTTCTTTACTCCTATAAAATAGTGCAATCTCAATAAGCTTGATTTAAGTATAATTACTTGATTTAATTCTAAAAACTTACTAGTATTTATAAGGTTTTCATACAATAAGTCGTTTCAAATTAAATAAGTAAAATACAAATTACAACCCTTATTCCCGGTATCACTCTATTGAGCGGAGTTCCTCATAAACTTGAACTTCAAGACTCATTAACCTATAACAACTGCGATTTCCCAAACGCAGGGCCAAGCCAGTCAAACACAAACAATGAAGGAGGTGAATTTTGAAATCATATTAATAGTATAATATGAGTAAGAATAACATGCAAACAATCATAATAGACCGTATCATAATCACATTACGATATATCCAAATATTTAAGTAAATAGTATCATATTATAACATCAAAGTCACTCAAGTAAAATAATTATCTCATCATAATATGCATCAAATCATCTAAGAGTAATTATTATAACTTTTGAAACACATCAATCACAACAAAACAATCACAAGAAAATGCAATGCTATGCATGAGCTTAGACTCTACTTCACAATGTGGTACCATTCTAACTCTGAAGTACTTGGTTAGGAGGCTTGATACTATGCCACCATCTTGGTGGACGGAAAATTCAAATTGGCCTTGTCCTCATAGATCCCTCAACTCAACCCGAGACACATATACGCGACAGTCGAGGTAAACATGTGTTGCATGGTAGCTCCCAACATTTGGAGTGCTACCTCCAAGTCACCTAGGAATTCCCCACCTGAATACCTCCAAGGTCTAACAATCTTGCTTTTAGGCTCAACAACAGACTACCACAATCATGCTCATTCGGTTGTATTTCCCTGGAATCACTAGTCTTGTCAGACCCTACCTATATGATGATAAAATAATATCCACTTCACAAATTCTCAATATTTATTTTCTCCCCTCGTTGGCCTATGATACTCCAGTAAGACAGTCATCTCAAACACAAATCGAAATCACCATTATTTCATCAACTATGGGGTTACTACAATATTCTCATCATAAAATTTATAACATCACTATCATTAATCACACATCATCACATAAACTCATCACAAGTTTATGGCATCACTATCATCAATCATGCATCATCACTTAAACTTATCACAAATTGATAACATCATAATTATTAATCATACATTATCATCATCACATAAAATTATCTCAACACATCAATCTTTTATTATCACATCATATATACTCATCTAATCACACATATACATAGAATTAATTCGACACCCAATATCACAATAACATCAAATACCACACATTTAAAAAAAATCAAATCAATCAACACGTTACAAATATTTCTATTCTATTTTTAATCTCACAATTTCCACATTAATTATTTATCCCTCAAAGGGCTACTACCATACGTAGCGAGCCCTGGATGAATCGTTGGAAAATACGGTTTTCCCGTTCATCTCATAATATATTATACTCATGAATTCAAACGCTCTCTTACCCCTTAACTTATTTTGACGCTTTCACACACGAATACAATTCCATGAGCAAATAACCTCTGTTCATTGACTCTTTGTCCTTCAATTGATCTAACTCAACAATTTATGGGTAAACGTCAAAAGTAAATTATGAGAAGATACTCTAAAAACTAAATTTGAAATTCGATCAAGGAAATTTACCATAAATCAGAAAACTAATCAGTGGATAACATATCCACTTTTCACACGGTCGTTTTGGCATTGGTTTAACTCAAATTGGACTTACGGTGAATAAGAACAGTGCAAAATAAGGAATTTTATAAACGTAGAAGTCGGATATTTTAGAGAGAAATTTGGATGGTGAAAAATATGAGGAAGTATGTTGATTTGACTTCCGAAATGAATAAAACAACATACTGAAATTTGGACGAGAATGGAGAAAATTTTCCTCTTTCAAGTTGATGCTACCCTCTTTCTTTACGTACATCTACTCTCTCTTTGTGGTACATTTCCTTCTTTCACTTTTCAATTAAATTCTTTTTTTTTTAATTAATTAATTAGAGTTTACTCTTACATATGAGCTTAACCCATAAAACACATTTTACTACTTTCTTTTATTTATTTATTTTTTAAAAATAAAACAAACAATTACCAAAACTATTTTTTTAACACTTTTTTTAAACAAAATTTAATTACTAAAATATTGATAATATTTCAAAACTAATATTTTATAAAATAAAATAAAATAAAATAATTAATCTTTTAAAATACATTAATAATCAAAACTCTCATATTAAAATTAATCACTATAATCATACTTACTTTTTTCAAATACTCACATCAAATTACTACCATCGTTAGAAAATAATTGAAATTATAAAATAAATATAACATTAACACTTTATATTAATTACTAAATCATAATAAATATGTATAAAATCATCACACCATAACAACTATATAAAAATAAAGGAAATCAAACACAATATTACTACTATCTCAAACGCACATAAAAATATTACATTAATTGAGTACGCGTATACACACGTAAAATCGCATAAAATCTTATTTTTCAAAATATTACACTAACATACTATTTTTTTAAATATATAAAATAATAAAATAAAATATTTATTACTTGTATCGCTTATTTAATATAATATGTAACAAACTAGCACATCATAGAAAACATCCATATAACGAAAATTAGTCACATAACTTATCAACATATATTCTAAAATAATTTTAACATCAAATTAATTATTTAAATCCTATTTAATTAATAAAATAGTTTATCATAAAATTTGGAGTGTTACAAAGGATGGTTCACATAATAGAGGAGAGGAGGGTTCGTAGGATTAGGGAGAGAACGTATTAAAAATATTTGTATTTATTTAAAGAGAATGATTTTTATCAAATACACATCATTTTACAACGCTTATATAAAAAGGGCTATAAAAGCATTGTAAACATAATGTGGTAGCGCTATAATTTACAGCGCTGTAAAAAAACGTTGTAAACATTATGTGAGAGCGCTATGTGACCCTACAACAGCGCTTTCAGAAAAAACGATATAAACATTATGATCTTATATGACCTACAACAACGTTTTTTCTAAAACGCTTGTCATAAAAGCACTGTTGTATCCTCCGTTAATTTTACAACAGCGCTTTTATAGTGGAAAATCATGAAGATAGAAATGACTAACAGTTCAAATGAAATATAATTTAAAACACAAATTTGAGAAAAATAAAAAATATAAAGGACCGATATAACAAATGAGTCATACTTAAAAACCACAACAAGTTTCAGTTTTTGAGTTAGAAACTTTCTAAGAATTTTTTTTGTAGAATTTTTATTTTTAATAAAATTAATTAATTTTTTATTTTTATTGTTTGTCATATAAGCATTATTAAGCACATGTCAACATTTTAATAATTACATGACATTTTTTTAACGGAATTAGCAAACAAAATATTTTTACAAACGATATAACATAAATGTTAAAGTTGCAAATGAAATATCACTTAAAACCAAATGAAAAAATAATAATTTTAAAAAGACCTAACACACTCAAAAGATTAAAGAAAATATTTCAACAGTTTTTAAAATCATACAAAACAAATGCCTTATGCGAGTTTTATAAACCAAATTGATTTACCTCCTAGATTTTGGATCAAAATTTATTTCTATTACCATGTAATGTTGTAGCATAACAAAGACAACAAAAAAACTTTTACTTAGGAAATATTAGGTTGTGTATTGAACATCACACTAAAAGGAGATTTAAACTTTATAAACTTAGTTGACAATCGATTGACAAGAAACATAACATGTGCAATTGCATTCACCCAAAACACACTTAAGAAAATTTTCTTGAAAAAGCATGACCCGAGTTACATTTAAAATATGTTGATGACCCGAGTTACATTCCATAACATATTAAAGTTGTTTCTGTCAAATTACCCAATGGATATAGATATTTGAGTATTCCATAAATGTTTGGTTATAGATATTTTTTATTTGTTGTTGACGATAAAAGTTGATTCTGTTGGGTTTTCTTAATGAAATTCAAATTTGAAGCTTCTTTTTTGATTCAGTATTTTGTTAAATTGATTCAAACTCAACACAATACAACTAAATATATTTACTCTGATGTGATGTTAAGAATTGAAAAAAAACTACTCTGATGTGATGTTAAAAATTGAAAAAAAACTTAAAAGAATTGAGTAACCTCGTGATCTTTCTATTTAATTGTGATATCATGAAATTGAGATAATTGATTTTAAAATAAAGATAAAAAGGAATAAATAAACATAAAACTCATTCTATTCTATATATAACTCGTTTGTTATTGTTTTCTTAAAAAACTAGTAAGAGACTAGTGCATTTGTATTCAATTTTTTAATTCGAGAAGTATATAAACAATTACAGAAGTATATATTTTTTCGTTAGATGTTTTTCTCAAATATTAAAATAAATTATAAATGTGTATTGTTAACAACATAAAATTAAGACAATCAAAATATAATATAATAACATTGAAACTTATGCAATCAAATTTTGATATAATAAAAACAAATATTAAGTTCAACTTAAAAATAAAGCTAGTTATTCAACAATACATAGATATTTTAACTCATGATAGTTAATGAATTTATAAACTCATGGTACAATAAAAGATTTTTCAATCATATGTCATACACACAAGTAATTTCCAATTTATTTTAAAAAAAATCAAATTATTCTGATTAAATATCATAGATTTAATACATATTTGATTTTGTAGAACGAAGTCATTGTCAATATAAAATTTCCATCATTGTATTCTAATATACATTGTTTCATATATTAATTAATGGTAAATATTTATCTCGGGGTTTATGAACCGAATGCTTCAACATTTTATGTAGTTACTCATTTTTTAGAAAAACAACTTGAAAAAATTGAAGCGTAAATTAAGCTTAATTAGTGACAAATATTTGTCTTATGTATAGTTTTGATATTAAGCTTAAATTAGTATATTATAATTCACTACTAGAAATTTCGCCTATAGTGACCGATTTAGAGACCGAATATTTTTAAGTCACGCTAGCGACCGAAATAGAGACCGTAATTTTGAACTTAAAAACAAAATATTTTTTTGTCACTAAATCGGTCGCTAATGAAATTTAGAGACTGAAATTGCAACTGAATTTTAGTGACCAAAAATTCAGTCGCTAAATATTACCAATAGAAAATTTGCCTTTCACATTAGCGACCGAAATAAAGGCTGAAAATTTAAACCTTGAACATAAATATTATTTCGTCACTAAATCGGTCGCTAACAAAAGGTAGAGATTGAAATAGCAACTAAATTTTAGCGACCAAAATTATAGTCGCTAACTATTTTTTAATTACATAATTTAATTTTCTTTATTAATAAAAAAAAAAGAAAAATGTGAAATAGTTTTTGCAGAACTAATTAAAAAATAATTAAAAAAAGAAATAAAAAAAAAACAAAAATATGTACTCATGCATTTGAATATGTAGTCCTGTCAAATTTCTTTCTTTTTTAGTTCACTCAAATAAACCTTGAAACCCTATTTCCTTCAACCGTTTTTTCTTAACACCACAACTCAAGCTAATCGACTCCCAGCCTAGCTAGACTTGGTTCAAGTAATTAAGCCCAAGCAACACTTATTCCTTACCGCATTCAATTATTTTGTCCACTTCTCTTTCTTTTCTTTCACAATCAGTTCCTTTTTCTTTCTTAACCCACCACAAATCCTAAAACCATCCTCCATTGCTAATCCCATCTCAAACCAACCTCCGCAACTACGGCGTGAAGCTAACCGGGTCTCTTAAACAGTTAAACTGCAACTGTGACGTGAAGCCCTCATTGTTTGTGGTCTCGACGGCTATCATGAACCAGAAGATAAGGAATTTATATTCTAATTTTCTGATTATGCTTCATTATTTGTGTTTTTTTTTTTGTGTGACCTAATCATTTTGAATTTATTTAACTAAAGGGGGTAAAAAAATTCTGCATATAAAGTGTTTGATAATATGCACTTTTTGTCAAGAGACTGAAATTTGCAACTTGATTTGTTTTAGATTTAATTGTCGGTAAATTATGAATGTAGCTTTAGATTTTCAGACTCTGCTCATGATTCTAATGTTGTCTTTCGTATGTTTTACTAAAATTGAAGAACATAATAACCTGCCCCAATGGTTGCGTTGTTAAAAAAAATATGAATACTAATACGTGTTACTGAAATTTATGGCTGCAGTTGGTAATTAGTAAACTACCTATTTTCTTGGTTTAATTGGCTTCTATGGCATTACTCATTTTTCAAGCACATAAAAGTGTCTTAACCTACCTGATGCTAACTATTATTATGCAATTTTCTTGAGTTTTATTAGTGGATTAACATATTGGAGTTTGATAATCAATAGATTAAAATGAATAATTAGCCAGAATGGTGCATGTGATTAGTAATATGGTTGCATACTGGGCAGACTTAGTAAATTCAGTCGCTGATTTGGTCACAACAGCTAGCAACTAGCAATTTACCTACCGATTTAAATTGGTCACTAAATCGGTCGCTATTGGATTTAATGAGCGAAATATTGGTCTCTAAAAGCGTTTTTTCTAGTGGTAATTATTTTCATCTTTATTTATATATATAAAAAATCTAAATTTAACAAATTGATTAGTGATAAAAATATGTCTCGGGTATGAATTAAACACTCCGACAACTTCTTTATTCTATGTTTTTTTTTATATTTAATAGTGACAAATATGTGTCTCATATTAGTTTTTGTATCATTAACATCTATTTGTCCCGTGTTTTTTATTTATATTTATTTGTGATAAAAATTTTATTCCTTTTTTATATTAATAAGTGATGAATATTTATCCCATACTTTTTTTATATTTATTAATGACAAATATATATCCCACATTTTTAATGTATCAATAATAAATATTTATCCTATGATTTTTTTATTTATCAGTTATAAATATTTATCCAATATTTTTTCAATATTCATCAGTAATAAACATTTATCTTGCGTTATGTTATATTTATCCGCGACAAATATGTATCTCTTATATTTTAATGTATCAATGAAAAATATTTGTCTCATATTTTTTTATATTTAATAGTGATAAATATTTATCACTAGGTTTTTTAATTCTTTGAGATATATATTTGTCTTGTGTATGGTTTTTATAATAAATTATAAATTATATATTATAATTATTTTCATTTTTATTTATATGGTATTCAAAAAATACAAAAATTAAACTAATATATTAGTGAGAAACATTTGTCTCATGTATGAATTGTACTCTAGAATTTTTCTTTTGTGACTTATTTTCATAAAAAGAACGTAAAAAAAATACTAAATTAGTGACAAATGTTTTAATATAATAAAGTATAATTAGTATAATATAATAATAAATTTAGTGACAAATATTTGTTCTGTGTATGTTGTCATAATAAATTCTAATAAGCCTTTTATAATTATTCGTGTTTTAATTTAGAAGAAATAAAAAAAAAACTAAATTAAAGTAATTGATTTGTGAGAATCTTTATCCTATATATGAATTGTACACTCAAACTAATTCTTTATTGACTATGTTTTTTTTTTATAAAAATAAAACATTGATGTGTGAAAAATTATAGTTATTGTACTGTTTGCATTTTTATTGAAAAGATATAACTAAAAAAAATACTAAATATAGTTAATTGATTGACGACAAACATTTGTCTCATGTATAAATTGTATGCTCCAATTATATTTTTAATGACTCATTTTTCTGAAAAATATCGTGAAGAGAGTGAAGTGTAAAAAAAAATATAATTTATATTATAATTATTCACATAAAAATTTATGTTGACAATATTAAAAAAAAAAATTTAATTGATTCTTTAGTGACAAATATTTGTCCAATGTATAGTTATAATTATAATTAGTATTAGTATATTATAATGATTTTCATTTTTTAGAAATTTACGTTGTATCTTTTTCTTTAGTTACTCATTTAAAGAAGATTCTGAACCTTGTACACAGGAATCGAATGATGTGGAATTACTAATGCTCAAAGTAGCCATTGATGGTAATGATGCATCAGTGAAGAAAAGAAGAATGGTTGAAATGTTTGAGAATGAAGAAATTGTGGCATTGGAGATGGATAACTTTGAGTCTCAGCAAATAGGAAAGGTTGTTGCAAATACTAAAGGAAAAAGGAAAATTAGTGTTTCAGGGATATAATCAACTGCTTAAAAAAAGTCATAAAAAAGGAAGTGGATGATCATGTTGCATATTTCTTCTACACTAGTGCCATTCTATTTAATTAAATATGGAATTGGCTATAAACCTATTTCCTATCATGATATTAGAGAGAAGTTATTGAAAAGAGCAGTAGATAGAACTAACACAATGATTGATAAGTTTAAGGCCTAGTTGAAGAGAATCGGTTGATCATTCATCAAGTTACTATAAAGAATGCAAGGCAACTCAAGTTACTATAGTCAAGAAGTCCACAAATGAGAGAGATTTGATTAGGCCTAAATGGTGGGAGATATATGGAGATTATACTCCAGAGTTAAAGAGGTTTGCTATTCGTGTTTTAAGTTTGACTTGTAGCTCTTCTAGATGTGAGCATAATTGAAGTGCGTTTGAAATAGATATTTAACGTATGGCTTTGTTTATAGTTTTTAATTTATAATTTAAATTTATTTATGTTTTATTTTCTTGGTTCATACCAAGAAAAGGAATTAGTTGCATCAAAAAAGAATACATGATTTGGTTTATGTGATGGCAAACATGAGGTTAACAAAGAAATAAACAAGAAATAAGAAATCAATTTCATTTGTTGATATTGAATATGATGATGGATTTTTAACTACCAAAGATGGACATGTTAACCATGATGGAAATGTGACACAACCTACCAATGTTGAAATGAATGCAAGTTGTGCAATTGTCGGTTCAAGCGTCCTCCACCTCCATCTTCAGATAATATAGATACTTATAATTTGATCTTCAATTCTAATATTTAAGAACATTTGTCATCTGGGGAAGATGGAGATAGTGATGAAGATGATGTTATGAGTGATTGAACTTTTGAAGAAATTTGATCTTATTTTTGAATTATTTTAACCTTTAATTTTAGGATCTATGTTTAATGTTTTTATATTTTAGATAGAAAATTATCCTATTTTGGTACAACTTTAAAATAATTGAGTATCACACTCTATTGTGGTGATTTTTAGTAACTTTTTTCTATTGAAATTTTATAATTTTTGATGAATTTATCATCACATATAAGTATATATGTAATGTATAAATTACTTTTTATACTATTTTAATATGAGATAAAGACATACAAGTTTATCAGTCGAGTTTTTCCAAACAAAACGAGTTTATTTAAACTCTTGAATTTGACAACCGTACACACACGTATAGATTTTGATAGTTACGTGGGTTGTTACGACTTTACCAATTTGAAAAAAAGTATCCCAACCATATCAAGTTACCAACTAAACCAATTCACACAAATCACATTAAATGTTTAGTTTCACTTTATGTCCCTTATTTTTCACATTCACAAAAAATATTATTTCCACTTTAAAATTGAAAATTTTAGTCACTCAATTATCACATTTTTACTGTTTGTACCGAAACCTATATATATATTTTATCCTTGAAATGATGATTTTTCACACCAAATGGTGATTTATTGTACCAATTATAAATTTGAAGAGAAAATACTACTTTTTAGGATACAAAATAATCACTTATATGCTAAATATAATTATTTGTGGAGTAAAAACTATGCACTATAAACTATAATACCAAAAGACGGACTTATGACTTATAAACTATAATATATGTTTGGTAACATATATAAGAGTTTATAGCTTATAATTTTTTTCTCAATTTTATCGTTATTATTGTAAAAAAATTCCTATTTTATCCTTTATAGTTTATTTATTATAATATAAAATATCCCTAAAAAATGCCACAATATCCCTCTAAATTTTCAACTGCACTTCTACGTTTTCTCAAAACTCTAAAATATCCCTCTTCGAGTTTTCATCTCCTACTTCCTTTATGTGTTTGGATGTCTACCATAAATTATGGTTCCCATTTTTTTAAATTTCGCACCATACACATTTTAAAAAATACTTATGAGAGAATGTCATTGAGTATCATAGGGTGTGTGTAACAACTCCAAACTCCCAAATAAAATTCAAAAAGGTAGAGGCCCACATTGTATACATTGTTGTCGGGCCCCCAAACCCTAATCAGGTACAGAACACTACCATCCGGCCAAGGCCCACTTACTCACAGAACTCAAACGAATCCTTAAGACTCTGTGTGGAAAGGAATAGAACCGAAAAGAATAGAATGAGACAAAGGATCAATTGTTTGGATATATGGAATGGTTTCTGCGGATATACCATTTTATTCCATTCCACCAATTTCTATTAATCCAAACAGAGCTTAAAACCAGAAAAGGTAAAGAGCCTGAACAAAAATTTGAAGACAGGAATGGAAAAGGAAAAGTGTGCGAGTCTTTTAATAATAAAAGTGCAATGAATAGATGTAGAGAAAAAGGAAACAAGAAGGACGTGACCGTTCAGAAGCGTCACCTTTAACTCAAAAAAAAAAAAAATCAAAACGTAGATATGATCATAATAGCAAGCACTTAATTAAAATCGAAACAGGTAAACCGCATTAAATTTAATAAAATTGGCAGGTCTACTTTTCTCTATTTCGAATCACATTGAATTTATAGTCTATAAACTCAAACGTTTCACTAACAAGCACTTTTCCAATTTTTCACAAATTAAATACACTCATAATTTTAAATTATGGTCGCTGTTGTGTTTCGGTTATATGACAAACTATTATATTATTGAAAAATGTGAAAAAATTTGACCGATGAAACCTACATTGCACTCAATATTACGATGCACTTGCAGCCTAAAATTCAAAAACATGAATATTCATCATTGCCTAATGTAAATCTAATACTACAATTTTAATTAATACTATGTAGATTAGTGAATATTTGAAAACCACTAATATTAACCTGAAGAATTACAGTGAATCAAAAACTATACATTGATAAAGGTTTTAAAAATGATGAAATCAACGTTAGCCACGACTAAACCAAACACACATTGAATGGGAGAAACAAAAACAGAACTAATTTACTTGAGTAATCAAGTTACGAATACCTTTTCATTCCACAACACACACACTCTTGAAGGTGTTTTAGTTTCACTTCATCCATTTCCGCGCATAGGCGAAGATTGTGGTGTGTAATAAGGAGAAGTAGCACACGGCGTAGAAAACGGCGTCGTTTCATTTAACAACTCATCAACCGTCACAACAACTTCATCAAGGACAACACTCTCACTCAACCGCGTGGTGTTCACCGCCACAGTTTTATTCACCGTTACCGCACTACATTCCGTTGAAGAACCATTCTCAGACTCAACTCCTTCTATTTCTTCTTCCTTGATCGTGAAAAGCACTCGCGAAGGACCGTACAAACATTGCCACTTCGCCACGTGGCTCTGAAGCTCCACATCAAGCTCACGCTCCCTTTCACCTGGTGAAGTACACGACGAAGATGGAAGTGAAGGTTCTTGTGGCTCGGCGCGGACACGTGGACGGAGTCTTAAACGGCGTTTCCATAAAACGTATAAGATCTCAACGGCGAGAGCCGTAAGAGTAACGGCCGTTAACACCGTGATGGTAGTTCCGAACTTGTTAAGACCCATCATAATGAAAAAATAAATAAAATGAAACGCACGCACGACACCGTTGTTTCGGTTTTTGATTTTGTTTATTTGGTGGTTGATTTGGCTTTGTCGTTTCGTCACTAAACGGCAAAAGGCTAAATGTAGGGGTGAAATGGTAAAATCAGCAAATGATGATTTTAGGCAAATTATTTACAAAAAGTGAAAAAATTAACAAAGAGAGAGTGATGAAGGGTAGCCAGTGCACTAATAGAAGGAGGTTTGGATTGTCACGTTTTTGCTGGTTAAAAGGTTTAAAGGTGGCAGTGGTAGATGATGGCTTTAGTGGGATGGAAAATGATGTTTCCTCGGAAATGTGGGTGTTATTATTGCGATGTTGCTCTTTCTTTTCTTTGAACAATTTCTATTTAGTAGAAATAAATTTAATAAATTTTAGAAAGAAATGAATCATTCAACAGAATTTAATTATATTTATAATAAATTTTAAATATAAATTATTAGGGTTTTATTTTTTCAAAAATTAAAGGGTTAAAAATAAACAAAATAAACTAAGTTATGTATCAGTTGATAATAAAATTTCGATACATTTTTCAAATTTATTGTATAAGTTATTTTTAATAATTAATAAATTGGATTTTTAATAATAAAAAATTAAATTAAATAATTTTTAAATTATTATTATTAAATAAGAGAAAAATAATTAAATTTTACTTATATTTTAATTTAAAAACATAAATTAATTTTGATTATACTTCACTAAGAATAGGTTAGGTAAAGCTTTGAAAGACTTAATTTTGATCTAGATTAATTTTTTCAGTCTA
>NC_021163.2:26273664-26322698 GCF_000331145.2 Cicer arietinum | reverse complement strand
ATAATAAAATATATATATATATATATATATATATATATATATATATATATATATATATTTATATATGCCGATGTATAAGATATAATATGTTTCATTGTAAGCTTGAACTTGAGCCTAATCTATCTAAGTGAATAAACTTTAAAAAAAATTTAAATTTAATCCTTTTACTAAATAAATAAAATATATATATATATATATATATATATATATATATATATATATATAAATATTTATATATGCCGATGTATAAGATATAATATGTTTCATTGTAAGCTTGAACTTGAGCCTAATCTATCTAAGTGAATAAACTTTAAAAAAAATTTAAATTTAATCCTTTTACTAAATAAATAAGACTAGATCATACCACGGATAAATAAGAACATAAACTCCTGAGAGAGGGCTTAGGATATTCTCACCTATATGTATGTGGAGTATCTGTGTGGAGGAGTTTAAACCAACTAGATGTAAAAGAGAATTTCAATTCGAGAGATGCAAGTTTTGCCAAAAAGGAAGTTTATGATGGATGATAACCTTTTATAGGACTCTCATAGTACTTCAAGTGATGTGGGACCACAACTGACGATAGTGTTCTTCCCTACTTGAATACTTATGGTCAATTATTGTAAGGTAAATGCATTTATATGCCACAATCAACTATTCATTCGTAAAATTTGTAAAAATAATTTACTAAAAAAGAATCATGTTTTCAATTTTTAATATATAATATTAGTTATTTAATTTTAATTGTACATCTGATTAATATTATATATTATTTTTAATTTAATATTTTTACTTTATATTAATAATAATGATAAATACATCGATTGTTAATGAAAATATTATAATAAAATTATCATTTTTATATGTTGTTACAAAATTTTCTAAATTTGTGTAATGGTCAAATGTACCACCCATTTTAGGACAAATAGAATATTTGAAAAGAATAAGTTATTGGACATAATACAAATTTTTTCCCTATTTAATTTGAAAAGTAACAATAACAGAACAAGACCAAAAAAGATGTCAAATATAGAGAAAAAATAAAATATACTTTTGAAATTAATATATCAAATTTAGTTAATAACCAAAAAATTTATATAATAACTTTTAATTATATAAAATGTAAATTAAAGTAGTATAATAGAAATAACCGCAATAGTTATATTTAGAAAGATATTTAAAGAATTAAATTTATCTATAATAAATATTGTAATAAATAAATTAACGATGTCTTTTTTAATGTAAATAACTTAGTTCTTTATAAAATATTCATTATTCATTTTATTTTAAGTCTTGTTAATTTTTACAATTTTTATTGATGTTCAGACTCAGGCTCTCTTTGTAGTTGTTATATAGAGACGTTGAAATAAAGCGAAAACTTTATCAATCAAATATAATTTTTAAACTATTATGTTTCTACTAATCTTTTATACTGTTATTCACAAAAATTGAGTTGTCAAATCTACCCCATTGTAACACTATCCTTCGCCGCAGTTGACAAACATACCAAGTTTTGTATTTTATCAAACCATTATATAAAATGTTTTCCATGGACAATTATAAAAAAGATACAATTATATTTATCTTATCTATTTACTATATATGCTCTCTTATCTCTCTTTTCTCTTTTTTGTTGTTGTGATATTTATCTTATCTATTTTTCACCACTATAATATTTTTATTCATAAATATTTTAATATCTATATTTATCATAAAAAACATTGTAATAAATTAAAAAAAAAATCTTTTGCAGACTTTTATCTTAATTTTGTCTAATAAATGAGTCATATTTCTTTTTTGGTCTTCTACCTTTTAAAATTCGTCACAAAACAATGACGATGTTTATATGACAAAGCCAAGTAGACATTTGGTCAAAATATTATTTATTTATTTATTCAAAGAAATACAAAATTTATCTTCCTCAAACCTAGATTTTAGGTTTCTTCAACACACAAATTTTTGCCTCATGTCATCGTTGACATAAAAAATAACATTGAATTTCATTCAAGATTAAGTTGGTGATAATAGTTTTGCTATAACCTTATTGTTCTTATTGAACATTTGCGAGCTCTTAAATCTATTTGTTGTAACCCAACAACTCAAGTGCTTTTTATCTTTATTTTTAAATATTCAAAAGTAACTTGGTATTTATTTCCAAATAAACTCCAAATATAAGCATAATAGACAACAAATGAATTACAAAAGTCTAGAAATCACAATGGTGAAAATAAAAGCAAACAAAAATAAGTTGAAATAACCAACATAACCAATAGCTTACTTCAACGGTTCATGATGCCATTAGAATCCTCAATAAATATTGTAGAGAACGTAAATTTTAAAGTTTGAAAGTATCCCGTTGGAATTTAATTGTGTGTTGAATATGACTCATATGCAATATAAAGGAGGTTGGGAGCGAGGGAGTTGAGCTAGCATATGATTAAGAGGAATTATTGTAATTTGAATTGTGATATTATAAATACCATTTGTAACACTGAAACCCTAATTCATTCATTTAATAATACAAAACTACAACTGCTCTGTAGTAAGAGATGTAGACATCATTGGCCGAACTTCGTTACCAAACGTCTTGCGTTCCTATTTGGGATTTATGTCTTTATTATTTTAAGATTGTGTTGTTGTTCTAACACTATGTAATATATGATTTTTCAAATCTCATTGTTGTGGAAGTTGTAAATTGTAGATATGAGAAGACGTGAGAGAAAAAAAATTAAATCTAATATAGCCATAAAGATCACTTGATACTCTTTAGCAAAACACATCAATAACAACATAGCAAATGTTCATTGGTGTGCATCCACTCCTATAAAATCTCTTCCCTTTTTTTTTATCAAATAGTTTAGTAGTTAGACTTACACCTCTTCCCTTTTTTTTTTATCAAATAGTTTAGTAGTTAGACTTACAACTTAATTGTTGAGAAGTGGAAAATCTCATTTCGAACTCATACTTCTCTATATCTATGTCCTTGTAGCTACCAATTGAATTTTTCTTACGAGTCAAAATCTCTTCCCCCTAAGCATGGTAAAATAATAACAAAAATTATTAAGATAAAAGTGTAAAAAAAATGGGAAGAAGAAAGGTTAGAAGAAATTAAAGAAAGAAAAAGAATTAGGTGAAAGCTAAAAGAAGGAAAAAAAACTGAAAAATAAAGGAGAAAAATGAAATGGATTAGGACTAGAAATGGAAAAGGGTAAATGACTATAAATGGTTGATGAAGAGAGATCGTAGATAGTGAAGAAAGCTATGAAAAGTGAGCCTGAGAGAACAAGTGATTTTATAAAAGAAAAAGGGCTTTTAACCTTAGTTGACATTAGCTAAATATGAAGGGGAAATTAAAATTCAGGTGAAGTTTCTATTGATAGAATGATAATAAATATCTCAACATCCACTAAGCATTAGAAATTTCATTTAATATCGCTTATAATCTACCAAAACTATCGGTCTAATTTTTTATTTTTAAATTTTTTTTTTCATTATATTCAATTTGTGTTTAAGAAAACTCAAAATAAGTTTTTCAAAACACATTTATATTTTAAAAATCTCATTTTAAATCAACTAGAACACATATGTGTTCTAAAAAATTCAAAGTTTAAATCTCAGAACATACAAGTGAAAAACTCAAATATTGAATTTTTTGAACATATTTATATTTTGACAAACTAAAAAAGTATTTAAAAAAACTCAAACTTTGATTTTTTTTGAAACATATGTTACAGAAAGTTTGAATTAAATTTATTGATAGTTTTTTGAGAAATTTTAAAGTCTCGATTTTTTAAAAAAAAACAAAAAATCATGTAGTTATGATTTTTGTTTTTAAAAACGTGATTTTGAAAAGAACGTGAAGTAAATTTTAATTGAGCTAACGGGTAAAATTTTCTAACCAACCGAAATTTACAAGAGTGAAATCCGAAACAAAATATTTTACTTCATACCCAACTTCCACATTTGATGTGAAATTCCACATCTTCTCCTCTATTTCAAGTAAAAAAGAAATCACTTTTTCCCTTAAAGAGTTCCTAAATTGAGTTAATGTCTCAATTTTTCAAAATTATAAGGAAATTTAGGAAAAAGTTATTTGGTTAATTACCATAGTTCTGAGAAACTTTTCTTCAAGCTTCATGGAACACATTACTGTTATGAGAAACTTAGAGAAAATATTTTTAGAAAAATATATTTGTTATGAAAAACTATTATTCATGTTTCTCGTAAAATTTTCTAACCAACCGAAATTTACAAGAGTGAAATCCGAAACAAAATATTTTACTTCATACGCCAACTTCCACATTTGATGTGAAATTCCACATCTTCTCCTCTATTTAAAGTAAAAAAAAAAAATCACTTTTTTCCCCTTAAAGAGTTCCTAAATTGAGTTAATGTCTCAATTTTTCAAAATTATAAGGAAATTTAGGAAAAAGTTATTTGGTTAATTACCATAGTTCTGAGAAACTTTTCTTCAAGCTTCATGGAACACATTACTGTTATGAGAAACTTAGAGAAAATATTTTTAGAAAAATATATTTGTTATGAAAAACTATTATTCATGTTTCTCGTAACAGTTATGTATTTCTTGAAATTTGAAGATAAATTTATGATTCATAATGTTCATTCATAAAACTTTTCTTCAAGTTTCTCGAAAGAATAATGTGTTTGCAAAACTCTAAAAGACTCAAGTTTTTCATAGATTATTTTTTTAAGTTTTATATGATTAATTGATTTTTATTTATTTACTTATTTATTTTCGTGGGTGTTGGTTGTCGATTGGAAAGACAAAAAAATTGTGCTCGTGAAGCACGAATATTTGAAATCGTCTTTTTCTAAATATTTTCCTACTGAACGGAATCTTCCGACAACACCGATCCAAAAATTAGTGATTTGGATAGACAATGACACTAGGAGAAGGAGTTTGTACAAGAGGTTGATATGTTGATGTAGGAAGAGGCTATAAGACATAAAAAGTTTGTACACTAAAAGTTGGTACAATTAGAGAAAGAAATAAGTTAGACCGGCCGACAGAGACCTACAGTCTAGTCTACGTCAGATCCAAGCTAGACCAAACTTTTTTCTTAAACAGATAAGATCAAGACTTCTAAAAAAGCATATTTAGTTAAAAAAGGTAAGGCTACATGTCAAATAATAAGCCTTTTAGGTTGACCTATTTAAATAAATATAAATAATATATTTTTACTACATTAATTATTATATTAAATTTTAATCTTTTTGTTATATATTTAACTTTTAATAATTTATGCATATTAATCTCATTTAGTTTATGACATATTTAAATGTATTATTATAAAATATAATTTAAATATAATGTATATGAAGTTTTATTCTTTAAAATATGATGCTAAATATCAAAATAAAACTTAATTTAATTGATATATTAATGCGGTAATCTATTTAAAGATATGTTTGATTACTTATTCAAAAATGTGAAAATGAAATAGGCTTTTAAGTAGACTAACATGTCATATCAGACTTCTATTAAGATCAGACTCAGGCCTAAAAAGTAAGCCTATGATAGACCACGTACCAGACTTAGGTTTTGAGTTTTTTGACAGGTCAGGCTCAGACCTAGCAAAGCCTAACTCGGCCAAGTCTATTCCCACTCCTAAGTACAATACGAGGATCTTGTACAATATCTTGGAAAATCGTATGATACATGAATCCTTACGTGATATGAACATCATATCGATCGCAAATTGTGGTATGGAGAGGTAATTTAATTATTTTTGATATATTTAAATTTTCTATTTATTTATTTATTTATTATTTTTGTTTTATATTTTGAATTCATATATTTTATATCTATGCAAGAACAACCCATGATGAAGTTGGCTTTCCATGGTACAAAGTTGCAAAAAAATTACTCTTCAAGTAATACCTTGATTGATGGAGGATTTGGTACAATCGTTTGGTTTAGACTCACTACAATGAGGTAGTCTAAAGTTGATTCACAATAAACTTAATTTCTACATTTGTGGATACTTGACACCTAGATACTTTGTCCTTTCACATATCATTTGGTGAAATGATGATTACTCTAGATGATGTAGCCAATCCATTATACATATCCATTAGGGATGAGTTTTGTTACTTAAAAATGGCTTGCATTGAATTCTAGAAAGGGGTTGAATAGAGATAGATACTTAAAAAATTTGTTCCAAAAAGTTTCAAGCCGCATAACGGAAAATCAGAATTTTAATCGTGAAGAATTTGTGTATTAAGTGTATTGGAAATTTGTATTCAAAATGTTGATGTGATTGGAATCAAGCAACACAACACCTACGGTAACTTACACAAGAAAAAAAAAATTTGATTGATGTGTTTTGAAAATATTTTAATGCTTCAATCAAATTCACAAATATTGCTAACTAAAAACTCAATGAATCACAATTAATAGAAACACTTAACAATCAAAAATTTCAATTTGAATCAAATTCTAAAATTTTGACTTCAATGTTAAAAACTTAAAACTTTTGTAACACGTAAATTCAAGATAAGATTCTAAATCAATAAATTCTAATGACAATTTTTCTATTAAATTTACACTAAAACGAAAAACCACCACCAAACTCCAAACATAAGGAAAACAAAGAACATAGTAAATTTGCAAAAAAATTAAAGAGTAAGGTAAATAGGGAGTCACATAGAGATTTATACAAGTTCATCTACTTCCACCTCGCATGTAGAGTATATTATGTCCACATTTAATAAAAGAAAGTTTCTTTCTTTAGTATTGCTTTTGAATGTTTACAAGATCCTTCAACGAATGTTACAAACTTTTCTTCCTAAGCACTCTTGGAAACATAATTTTGAAATAATAATTCAAATTTTTTACACTTATGTCTTCAAGATGAAGATCACACTTTAATCCTTTCAAGATAGGCACCTAGAAAATCATCTCTTGAAAACCCCTAAAATTCACATTCTTTAGTCATTCGGTAAGCAATCCACCAATATCTCATCGATGATCCATATCTAGAATAGACACCCAACAATCAATATTCATTGTTGTTTCTTGCTTCAAAACTCAATTGAACACACGTCTTGAACAAGAAAGAGTTTTCAAGCTATGCTATGATCTTGAATTCTTGAGTATGGGGAATGAGTGAAAGTATTTTTGTCTTCAGAAGTGTTTAGAAAATCTTTTATATGATGCATAAAAAATGTTAATTATGAGAAATAATAACTTTGAAACTATTATAATTCGCATAAAGTTGTCAAATTTCGATACTGCTGAGCTTATAAATTGATTCACACATCATATGATTTGATTTACACGTATTTGAAAAATTAATTTTGAAGTCTAAAATTGTGTGAACCGATTCATAGAGGTGTAAGCCAATTCACATAAACTTCTATTTTTCTATTTTTATAGTAAATTGATTCACTTGACAGGTGAATCCATTCACATTTCTAAGACATTAAAAATCGATTTTTTATGTCTATAATTAGATTATAGTATTAATAATTTATCGGTAATACTATTAATATATTTTAGGTTAAATTTTTCTTATAATTGTCTTTAAGGTATGGACAAGTGTAAAATTATATTTTACAAGTTATTTGTTACGTAACATAAAAAAATTAAATTTTTATATTCAATTTTTATAATTTTTTAATAAAAACATAAATTATTTGTTGAAAAAACATAAACTACTTTGTATTTGCTTATCATAATAAAAATTGCATGTTTCTTTTAAAAATCATCTATCAAAATTAATTTTAAAAAATAAGCTACTTCAAACTACTTTTAATTTGAAGCAATTTTTAAATTTTGTTTTAAGATTCTCATTTTTTAGATTCATCTATAACAAATAAAAAAAATTCTTTAAAGCGATTACTTTTCAAAAAAATTATTTCGAAATAAATTATAACAAATGAATCTATACAAAAATGCTTAAAAGTCACCATATATTTGAAGCTCATAACTCATGGTGGGTGCAGAGTTAAACATATTGTTAGTGTGTGTTTGAGAACATGTCCAAACAACCTGAATACATGTTACTCCATTCAAAGTTGTTTGGATAGCTTGAATGAAAATTGATTTTATCTCCCAAACTTGATTCTACTCAAACCTACTAGTTTGAGCTTTTGCGTTATATTAAAATCGATTTTGAAATTTTAATGGGGGTGTAATCAGTTATTTTCCTTTCTTACCCATAACTCCTCAAATTACCAGTTATCTTCTCCCCTTCTGGGGTATTGTGATGACTAATGTTTAATGGGCTCGATAGTCTTGCAGCTCTCTGGCCCATTTACATTCACAAAGTTAAAATAAAACAAAAAAGAAACTCGTTTTTGACAAGAAACAAAAAAAGAAACTTATAATAAAGGTTTTTGTTGACATAAAAAGTAGTTATAATTAAAATTTATATAAGTTACTTTAACATAAAGTAAAATAATCAAAGATTTGGTCAAAAATAAATAAACAAAACATAATATTATAATTTAAATTCGGGGTTCATTTGGTAATAATACACTCAAACGCAATACAAACAATTCAAACAATATTAATTTATAAAATTGCTTTTTATTCAAGTATATCCAAATAAAAATCACGTTACATTCAACTCATGTTTAATATAATTAATTCTACAAAATTAATTATAATAAAGTTAATTTTTATCATTGCACAACTAAACACACCTTTTGTGAATTTAAACATGTTCTAAGATATTCAATTTTTTAATTAAGGTTTAAATATATTTTTAGACTTCGCAAATATGCTTCGTTTTGATTTTAGTCTTTATAATTTTTTTTTATTTTTTTATACCTTTGCAAATTCTAACAAATTTTAAAAAAGTCTTTTATGAATCTTTTTTAGTAAAAAAATAGTGACATGACTAATTTTGGATGCAGTGGCACATAGTGACTGTATAATTGTTGTTGGCTAAATAATATTTAATATTTAAAATTAAAATTAATTTTATTAACTCATTAAATTATTTAATTAAAAACTTAAAACTAATTAATTAACTAATAAACCAATTACATAATAAAAAATAAATAATTTTCATCTTCGACCTCAATTTTCTAATAAAAACTCAACTACCTCCATATTCAAACCTAATTTCTTTATCTTCAAATCACAACAAATTATCATATCTAGATCTAAACCCTAAAAATTTTAATCTCTCATTTTCTTAAACCACACTTATAATCTTTGTCATAACCATCAAAAACATATATTGTTTTCGGCATAACTAAACACATTTAAGATAAAAACAATTTTTAATGTTGCATAACTAAACACACAAGTTATTACCTCAATGACATTGCTGCTGCTAAAGAAATCGAGGCAACATAATTGAAATTGAGAAACTGAAAGAGAGAGAAAGAAATGAAAGACACCAAAAATCAAAATTCAATATGATTGTTTGAGTTGTGTGCAATTAATGCATGCAATTTCCATGAATTTCTTTAGACACTTTCCTCCAAGGCCCATGTATATAATATCACACCCAATTTGAACAATTAGTTGTTGTGGGAGCACAATCCAGGGTCCAAGTTTTGGTCCAAAAACATGTTTACCAAGATCAACACAACAATGGAATCGAGTACAGGAACACACTCATGGAGATGAATCTTTTGCCACATTGTGTTTAAGGTTAGGCTCCAAGATAATAAGTGCGGTGTAAGAAAAATCAGAAATTAAAATTTTTAGGGTTTGGATTTAGATATGAAAACTTGTGATTTGAAGATGAGAAAATTAAAGTTTAAGATGAAAGTTGTTGAGTTTTTATTAAAAAAATTGGGGTTGAAGATGAAGATTATTGAGTTTTTATTATTTAATTGATTAATTAATTAATTAGTTAATTAGTTTTAAATTTTTAATTAAATAATTAAATGAGTTAATAAAATCAATTTTAATTTTAAATATTAAATATTATCTAGTCAATAACAATTATACAATTACTATGTGCCACTACATCCAAAATTAGCCATGTCACAATTTTTTTACTAAAAAAGATTCATAAAAGATGTTTTAAAAACTTGATAGAATTTATAAGGATATAAATCAAACAAAAAAAATTACAAGTACTAAAATCAAAACGAAACATATTTGCAAGGATAAAAATATATTTAAACCATTTTTTAATGTAATTAATTACATAAAAAATGTGATTTAATTAATAACACCTATATTTGAACAACCCTAATTTTAGGCTAAATTACATTTGTGGTCCTTTAACTTAATTTCAGGTAACGTTTTAGTCTTTTATCTTTTTTTTCCGATTTAGTACTTTATTCCTAATAATATCAAATAAAGTATGAAAATATGAGTTTATTTGAAGATTTGCGTTACGAATTTGATGAAATTTGTATTATATTGAAGAATATAATTAATTTTATGAGTTTTGATTGAATTTTTTTTTGAATTTTTGTATAAAAAATGATAACATTGTTAAAATTTTAAAACATAAAATATCAAATTGTCACTTAAAATTAAAATAAAGGACCAAGTGAGAAAAAAAAAAAGATAAAGGACTAAAACGTTACCTGAAATTAAGTTAAGGGACCACGGATGTAATTTAACCCTAATTTTATTACACTCAACATCTCACTGGTTTTATTTCTATCTCTTCTTTATGTCACATCGCCAACATATCACATCTATTACATCACTATAAAAAATTATTGGTAAATACTCATACACTATTTGGACACTTTAAGAGAGAAATAAATATAAAAAAGCATATGATCGACACTATTTATGGTAATGAATGATATGAAGAGAGAAATAAAGAAAAAAAAATGATGTGCTGAATGTGTGTAATGAAACTATGCATGTTCAAATATCATTGATGCATCACTATATCTATTTCTTTCTCTTTTATATATCTATTTCTTTCTCTTTTATAGTGTCAAATAGATATTTGAGTGCCCACCAAATATAAGTGTTAATTTTATTCCGTTCAAAGAAAGAGATCGGTGTTGGTATTGAACTATTGTTTGAATAAATTACACTATATTGCATAAAATTTAAGCCATGGTTTTTAATTTATATATGGTAGCGTGTAAATCCTATACATTGCGGTGATATACAGGAGAATGCAACTAATGCGGCTAAAGTTGTAATTACGATGCCCATGTAAAAAAAATTAAATCTACAGTATTATGACCACAATTGTGGCTGCGAGTGCAATTTAAAACCACTAATTATTGAAGCAAAAATTTATTGAATGGTTTTAAATCTCTTTGAGGCATATGCTTTTTGATACACCCAGAGCAGCAATATAACCCTAATCAAATAATTAAGAATTTTGTAAGAGATTTTTAGTGGGTGAGTATTAAACTATTTATGTTAAAGAAATGAATGAATGGCACAAGATGTTCCAATTGTACACCCATGTTTTGAGGGTGAGAAACTCAACTTCTCATTCTTAACACAACACACACATGTGCACTTTAGGAAAATGACCCAACAAACATCAAAAGCATAAAAAACATTCGTCTCTTGGAGATATATATCTATTCATCAAAGAAATTCTTGGCTTAAGAATTCGCGTATATGCTACCCCCACAAGCACATGTATAATCTTTTGACCACTATAGAGACCACAACAATGAATTAAAGCATGCATGCATATGCATGGTGGTGGTACCTAGCTAGCTCCATCGTCGTCATTACTAACAATATAAAACAAAGTGATCTAAATAGCAGCATATGAAAGTGCCTTGGATCCCTCGTTCTCATCATCACTTTCAAATCATAAGTTCATCAAAAGCATATATTCCAAAAAAGACAAAGAAGTAGAATATTAGTGCGTTTCACTAAGAATATGAGGGATTTTGGATCCAAGACTTTCCCTTACTTTCATGCAAAAACTTGAGAATAAAAAAAAGAGAAAAAGGGAAAGAAAAGAACAAGGTATATATAATAAGATAAATTATTCTTTAACACAAATTTCTAACATTAACACCGTATTTTTGGGTTTTAAATTAATTTTTCTCTCTCCTATTTTTTTTTTCTTTTTATTTAATGATCGACGTCTACACTCATTAATATCTGAAATCAATATACGGTGATTTTGATGTGTTCAAATAACAGTAGTGATATATAATAGAAGTTGGACAAAGACATGAAGTAAAAGAACCAAATGTTAATGTTCATCCCTTTCTTAAAGTCTGCGAAAGGCTCAAATATGTGTGGAAACTTTGTCTCCATCCTAAATCGTTGTCTTTTATAGATGCCAAAGTAACAGCATGTTTGGAGGGGTCCTCCATCTCTTAATTGCCTTTTGTTCAAATTAGTATTCGATGCCTTTTGCTCTTCTCACTTCATACGGAATCACGTTTCTCTTTTGGACTCTCAAAATTAGTTACGTGTATAGTGGTCATGGTCCAATAGTAGATACAGATCATATTCCATAGAGTAATTAACATGCTATAATGGGTTTTATGCGTGTACATTCTTCGAAATAAAATATAAAAAAAATTGGTTCATATTTATAAAATAAAGTATAAATAAAGTTTAATATTTTTTTCTTCATATTTAATGATAGTATATTTAAAATACCCTTAATTTAATTTAATTTAATTTTTTTTTATATTTTCATTGACTCAATTTATTATTTATTGAGAATAATTCGACAATTTTTAATATTTTTTATTGAAATTTCGTAGCTAACTATATTTATTATTATTTGATCAATTTTTGTTTATAATTGTTTCTAGAGAAAATATATTATCATCGAATATCTATTTTTACGAGTAATATTTGAGGAAAAGGGATTAGAGAGTTAGAATTTTTTAATGAGACAAAACATATTATCACCGTAATGATCCCTTTTCTTTTGCTTAAAACAATAATAAATTATCATTATTTGACAAAAATAAAGTAAAATAAATTATATTTTCTAATAAGATATTAAAATTTAAAAAACATAAAACATATTAAATAAAATAATGAACATGTATATAAAAATTGACAACTCTTATTTAAGGAGAGGTTCGAGCGAGGGGTGGATATCTACATCCCATCTTCAACTATGAAATTTTGGGAAAACTCGATTTTGAACCTACACCTTAATTGAAGGTGAATTTGGACGTGTTCTCAGGAGTAGGGGTTATGTTGTCATGTATAATAGTAGTTGGGGGTAGGAGTGGGAATAGACTAGGTTGAGTTAAGCTTGTCAAAATATTCAAGGCCTTAACCTGACATGTGACCTGTCATATATTTACTTTTTAGGACTGAGTCTAACCTTCATTGAAGCTTGTTATGGTTTGTTAGTCTACTTAAAAGCCTATTTAATTTAAATTTTTTAAATAAATAATCAAACATATCTTTAAATAGACTAACGAGTTAATATATCAATAAAATTAAGTTCTATTTTGATATTTAACATCACATTTTGAAGAATATGACTGTATAAACATTATACTTAAATTATATTTTATAAATAATACATTTAAATATGTCAAAAACTAAATGAGGTTAATATGCATAAATTACTAAAAGTTTATATAACAAAAAGATCAAAATTTAATATAGTAATGATAGTAGTAAAAGAATATTTATATTTATTTAAATAGGTCAGTCTAATAGACTTAAAAGGTTTATTATGTGGCATGTAGCCTGACCTTTTTAACTAAATAGATTTTTTTTAGAAGCCTTGGCCTTATCTGTTTAAGAAAAATGTCTAGTATGGCCTGGGCTTGGCGTAGGCTAAGCCTAGGCCCTTGTCGATCGGCCTAACCTATTCCCATCCCTAGTTGGGAGTTGTGGTAAAGAAGAAACTATTAAGGAAAAATCCCAAATCAAATAATTTGATGATAAACAAACAGTTAATTAATCACTAATCATGATTTTGATTATGTTGCTATTTAACTTGTGTTTTTGAGTGATTTATTCAAAGACAAGTGATCAAATATATTCATACAAAAATCAATGATCTCACCCTGAAAGAAATAAAAAACATTATGTCTTACTTGAACTGAAGATTGATCAGAAGAACATTCTGGTTATTCCCTTTTAAAGACATAATTAAGACAAATAATTCTCCATAGTCCAAACCTCACGTTAAAGAATATCAAAACTACTGAAATCAATAGTCAAGTCCATAACTCAAGCTGATTGCATCCTTTTTGTAGAAAACTCTGCAAGCTTTTGAGGTAAAAGATTGACATTTCACAGTCATTCAATCATTCATCCACGTTTTCAATAAAACACATAACCAAGAACATTCTGGTTTTATAAAATAACATTATGGACCAAATAACACATGTGTTTAATAAAATTCAATCTTAACCAACAACTTGTAGAGGTTCAATAACGGCTATATTGAGTTTTTTTAATCTTTTCCTCATCTATAAAAGGAACATCAAAGAGAAGACAAATGCAAGAGTTTTTATGGCAATTATTCCATACTTAAACAATCATACTCAAGCAACAAAGCTACTCTCTTAAGCAAAACTCCAACTCTCTTATTATATTTCAATGATCATTTTATTGAGTTCTTGCTGATAATCCATCTCAAACAAGTATTGAGTAGTTTTAGACCCTAAACACTTTTATCATACACATCATTTGTAACTCAAGTCTATCTCTTAAGATAGTTTGAGTATCATGTAAAAATTATTTCTGAATTGAAATGTAGCTGTAAAAACTCTTTCGAGGTTGAAAGGTAAATTCTAAAACTGATCAAGAAAGATAGTGTCAAAGCAAAAACGTTCTGGTGCTAAGCACATCAGTAGGAAATCTCAAAAATAGTGAAGACTGGACGCAGCCCACCTTGGGTAAATCAGGATACATCATTGTGTGATCTTCTTATCCTTATTTATTTTTCAGTCATTGATCCCATATCAACTAGAACTAATTTTTTTTTTTTAATCTTTAACTCACCCAAAATGTTCTGAACTTTCTTTTTGAAACCAACATTAATCTTGAGTTAATTTGAATTAAGTTCAATAATTAAGATTTTAAAAAGGGATCACAATTCAAAACCTCTTCTTTGAGATTGATATTGTTACTTCAGAAAAACCAATTATAAAGAAGAAAAAAAATGTAAACATGCATATATAATTGAGATTTAAATTGTTTGCACAGTGAACTCTGTAAATTATGAGAAGTCTTCCTATTTACTTTTTTTATAACAAAAATTTACTTACAATTGAAGTTTATTAGAAGCTACTTCTTTTTCGTTCTTGAATTGCAAGGTGTGTTTAGTGACATTAATCTATATGGGGCTCTAGATTGTGGCCAACTCTAGAAGGTCGGCCGAGTAGTAGGTAGTCTATTTTGGTAACATTTGTTTGAGGATTGGGACTTGGAGAAAATAAGTATGTCAGGTTTAGAGGAAGGGTAGTTTTCTAAAGTCAGTGTTAAATAGTATTCCTACACTAGTAGAAAATTGTGTTTTTAATACAGCGAGTTAAGTCGATTATGTGTCATCCGACTTAACAAATGAAATGGAGGTTTAATCTTAACATGTTTAAGTTGGTTGACTGGGTAAACGAGTTAACAAAATGAGGCAGTGACAATTTTATAAATATGTGAAATGCATTTAATGCAGTCATATTGACAACCGAGTTAAGGCAGACTGAAAAAAATAATATATCTCATCTTCCTCTATGTTTAAGTCAGTTGCCTATGTAAACGAGTTAATAAAATTAGGTGATGACAATTTTGTAAATATATAAAATTTGTTTAACATTGTTATATTGGTAACCCACTTAAGGTTGTAAAACAAAATAAAAATCGCGTACATTTATAAATCTTCCTATCTGACTTACGTTTGATCTTTCTTCCCAATGTTTCTATAAACCTACACATCGTGTTCCCTAACCTCCACGTTGTATACACTTAATACCTGGTTTTTGGCCTTCCTCTAACGTCAACATCGTAACCCTAAACTTTCACAGCTGCCGCTGTCGTTTTATCATCACCACTTCGTCATTTGTGAAGGTAGGCTTGGTTCTCAGGTTCTTGCTTTTCTTTCATTTAATAATAATTAATTGGTCAAATGTGTGTGTGTGTGTGTTTTCTTTTTAATTTTTCTTGATGTTTGTTTCTCTGTTATTAAATTTGGATGTTTTCTGTGTTAATGTTTGGTGGTGTTTTGATGTTTGAAATATTGCATTGTTACATTATTTTAAATAATAAAGAAAACTTAAAGTTTCGCTTTCTCTTTAATTCTTGTCTTTTTATCTTATGTATCTTTGATATAGTTTTGTATCCAATATACAAGATATCAGTTGATTGTTGTTCCTTACATAAACCCTATAATTCAAGATGGTTTAGAGGGAAAAAAACCTCTACAATTCAGGCTATTGTTTTTTGGAGTGAACTTTAAGATATTAAATTTACTCAAAAACTAGAACAAGTTTCTTACATTCGGCGTAGATGTTACTGATTGCTTGGTTTACACTTCCTATTCCAACAATAGAATCAATTTAATAAACAAAATTTTAGAGCAATGGTAAATTGTTTTAGTTTTAATCTTTTACCTTAATATTTACAGTTATTTATTTTTAACAGAAGTAGTTATGAATCGTAGTTGGATGAATGCTAACCATTTGAGTGAAGTGTATCAGAAAGGAGTGGAGGAATTTTTACAATTTTCTTTAAAAAAACTTCCTAAAAATGAAGGAAAGTTGTATTGTCCTTGTGATAAATGATTAAATGGAAAACAATTACATTTTGAGGAAATAAGAAATCATCTTATTTGTTTTGAGATTTGATAGAGTTAAACCAAATGGATATGACATGACGATTCGTTAAACATGACAAGTGTATCAGAAAGAGAAGAAGTTCGTGAAGATATGATTCTTGTCATTGGACAATAGTCTTTTTAATGTGCACATGTTTTTGATAGTTTATGCAATGACTAAGAAGAGGCTTTTTGATAGTTTAAGCAATGACCAAAATGACTCTTGCGACTTGTTTCCAATAAGGTATTCATTACATGTGTCTTTATGTACTTATGTACTTTAGTCCTATTAAATATGTTGGCTAATATATTATTTTAATGGTTTAGGCTGTTGAGGTATCAAAGAGAGATAATGTTCCACCAAAAAAACAAAACTTTCAACTAAATTATTTTGAACAATTGATGGTATTGACAATGACTATGTCAAAGCCTCTAGAATTTAAGTTGGAACTTGGTGGAACTAATATTTTTTTTTTCTTCAATTGAAAGATATTATAGATTTGTGTATTAGTAAAGAAGAGATATGCATCACCATTTTACAAGTTTGGCTAACGTAAATATGTTTTATTTGTAAATTTTACCAAATTATGAATTTCATTTATAATGAAAATTAAGTTTCATATTTTAGGTACATACATTGTCGTTGTATTGACTTACGAAAGAGTGAAGTGTATGAATTTATTGATCCATATTTTATCCTGAATGAAAATGATCCAACTAATACTCAAGTTCACATTCAAAAGAAATTGTACGAGGAAAAAATAACTTGTTACCTAACACCTTATCTCATAAAAGAAGTATTTGTCTATTATTGTTATCGCTTATAATAGAGAAAATTGAATATAACACATGTTTAATTGTTTATTATAGTCGTCATTGACAATTGCTTATTATTAATCATAAAAAGTTTAATGTAGTCTTTATATGTTCATCAGGAAGAAAAGTTAGATAAAAAAAATGTCACATTTTTTATTTGTAATTATTTAATTTATTTATTTTTCATAAGTAATGTAATATGCTTTATAACACAATTTTAATAACTATTTTTATATTGTAGATCTTTTGAAAGTTATTATAGGTTGCTAGGTTTGAGAATTAAACCGAAGATAACATGAAGTTTTCTTATAATAAGTTGTTTACAAATGAATAACTTCATTTATAATAAATATTATAACAATTTTATGTATTTAACATTTTTTTTGTGATATTCAATTTTAGAGTCAGAGACAACTCTCTATGGGTTTGACGACTATGTCATGTTATATATGTTGATCATTGTAACAGTCGGTATTGTTGCAAGTATGTAAATTTTTTTACAAGTTGTTATTGATAGTGATTTTTATGTTCATATGATGAAAAATTATGATTCAATTATATTTATTGTATTTTTTTTTTCTTTTTCGTATGATCAAATTAAATAATTTCAAGAACGTTGTGTGAATCTTACTTTGAAATTAATTGAAGAAAATGACAATGCTTGAATATGTGTCATATATTGAATATTGCTATAATGTGATTTTTTTAATTTTGTTAATTGACATCTAAATCATTTGATTCCATTGCAGAACTCGACCTTGGAATTTCATGTGTTAAGTATACGATATTTCCGTCTTGTAAAGAGTAGTAAAAAATATGAGACATCTTCTTTTGTATTCTATATTTTGTATGAACTTCTGTTAATATATATTTTAGTTATTAGATAATTATATAAAATTATGGTTGCAAATACAAAACTCTGATTTAAAATTTAGTATGAAATATTGTATGTATGCATGAAGCTAAGAGTAATAAAATAAAATGAGATATTTATTAAAAATATTTTTTATTTAAATTCTATCTATTAAGTAAGTTATTCAAAAGAACCGACTTAAAAAAATGATTTTTTGAACTAAATTTATGACGTTTAAGTCAGTTAAGCTGAAACGACTTTACAAGATGAAGTTATATTAAGTCAGTTCATGAAATACGTTAAAAAATAACATGTTCATTAAATCGTTTGTTGTCAACTCAGACGATATCGACTTAAAATATACCTTTTAACCAACTTAAAAAAATAAAATCCCGCTAGTTCTGTCATTTTTCTTTTGTATCTTAAGATACCCCGTAAATGTGAGGAAACTCAACAGCGAGATTCAAAGGCAACTCCTTTGGGGAGGTTTGAAGGGTTTGTTGGTTTGATGTGTGTAAACCAAAGTCGGATGAAGAGTTGGGGGGGTAAAAGAATCTCCACACTTTCGTAATCTGAGTTTATTGGGAAAATGAAGGTGATTAGTCCGAATCTCCTTCGAGTAAGAGTGCTTTCGGATGTAGTGGTTTTCACTTGTGTGCTTTTGGGTTTAATTTCAATTTTTGGCAATTGAAAAAAAAAGATAAGCCCTCAAAGTCTTCGTGTACCTTATATGGGTGGGTAGAGACACCATCCCTCTATTTAATTAGATAGCACTTTTGTGGCATATACTGCCTAGTCAGATAATTGTAGTTCAACAATTTTTCTTTGGATAAATCTTTTTCTTTTTGGATTTTTGGTTATCTACTATTGTTATGTTCAGTTATTTGGATGTAGTGGTTTTCCTTTGTTAAATACAATTATTTTTCAAGTTTAAAAACATACAAAATAGATATTTTTTTTTAGCTATACCTTTTTTTTTAAAACATACTAAATTGTCACACTATAAAAAAATAATATTAAATTGTCATACTTTTTAACACTATTAGATGATTTTATTTTCGACCTTCGACATTCTAAATACTTTGTTTGTTTGTTTGTTTTTTTTTTTTTTTTAATTTCAATAAAAGGTCGCATCCTGAAGATACAACCATGTACTAGACTTATAAATTTTTTTCTTCTTATTTTTATAATTACAAAATTATTTATTTAATAAAATAAAAATAATTATAATATTTTAAAAAACAAAATATTATTAATAAATTAAATAATAAAATAAAGTTATATTAATAATAATAATAATAGTAGTAGTAATAATAATAATAATAATAATTATTTTTATTTATTAATAATAGTAATAATAATAATAATAATAATAATAATAACAATCTTGAACTTATTATTAAAAAAAAGGACAGTTTGATATTATTTTTTCAGTGTGTCAATTTGGTAATTTTTTTAAAAAAGGGATATATATATATATATATATATATATATATATCCACAAAATAGATATTGAAAGAAAATAGATATTGAAAGAAAATTTTAAATAAATTGAGATTATATATAAATAAGTTCAAAATTAGATTTTGTATGAAGTCATATATATAACACATAAAAAAGTTATTGAGCTATCATACTCTAATTATATAGATATATTTGTACTAATTGTTAAAGTAATATAAAATACTAACCAAATTTCTATATAAGATATTCACATTTTAAATTATTATTCTTAATAGATGCTAGAATTTGGTTTTAATAATAATATAGTTTATATTTTGTCTTAGGGATTCAAGTTTTTTCTCTCTCTAGTCTACGAGTGAGACGCTTTTGGACTTTTTTTTCTCTAGATTATAGTGAGAAGTATATCTTATCTTTATGTTGTGTTTCATTCTGTACAATATCATGGTGGGTTTGGAGAATTTTCTTCCTTAGAAGCCAATTGGATAAGTAGAAAGGTAGTCGAGATGACCCTTGGTCATTGATGATGAAATGAGGATGATGAGATTGAAGTATGAAAACTCACTATCTTTTGTCACCTTTGTGTATTGCTACGGTATAAGCTCTTTTCAGATGGAGAATGATAATAGAATACGAGGGTGGGGAGCCTGAACTCAAGTGGAAAGAGAGAATGTTATATAGCGGGTTTTTTTTTCAATACTTTCTTTTTGAAAAAAAATCACTAAAATACCTCCATTTGAAAAAAATATACTAAAATGTCCCTTTTTTTTTTTCTTTACTTACAAGTCGCCATTTGGAATGGCGACTTCCTTAAGGAAGCCCGAATTCCAAATGGCGACTTCCCACTTGATTTTTAAAAAAAGGAGCATTTTAGTATATTTTTTTTTTAAATAGAAGTATTTTAGTGTTTTTTTTTTTATTTTAAAAATAGGGTATTGAAAAAAAAGACCCGTTATATAGCATATTGAAATTCGTATTTGAAACGTGGATAGTACTGAAATAATGCAACAAAACAATAATTTGATTGAAGAGTTTTGAATGGTTTTAAGTTTCAATCACATTGATTGAGATCTCTAAACAAAACTTAATGAATCGATATTACAGTTAATAGAAACACTTAACAAATTTAATTTTTAATTTGAATTAAAGTTTAATATGTTAAACACAATGTAAAATCAGAAATTTATTTAATACAGAGAAATTAAGACAAGATTCACAATCGAAAATTTGCCATTGAACGCCAATTATAAAAAAAAAATTAAGTAATTAAATAAATTTGCAGAAATTAAATAATAAAAAAATCACATTTAATGGAATACAAATTTCTTTCTTTAATATTAATTTTGAATAAAAAAATTCGACAATAATTACATATACACATGTCGATCCATTTTGAAAAGTGATTTAGGCATATATATTTATATTTTGCGTTGGTTAAGAACACAAAAAGGTTTTTAAAGTAAAGAACAAGATGACTCTTACATGCATGTAGGAAAAGAAAAAAAATAAAGAAGCCGTAAGAATGAAGTGATTGGTTTATACAAAAGTTTAGAAGGTCCTTGCTTACGTAAATGAGTATGTCTCTTATCCAACAAATGGTAACTTATGACACAAGTTTAGTCCATCAGCTAGGCCCTTGAGTGACACACCCTCTTTATTATCATCCTATGTTATTGTGTTTAGAGCTGTGAGAGCATTATATTATCTAATACATTTTTTTCACTCAAACATACACTTTTTCTATTCAATAAAATTATATACATCCGACTATTAAATTGTATGAGTTTTATATAAATTTTATGAGACTTAAATAAACTTTAATCAATAAAAAATCCATTGAGAAATATGTGCATTGCTAGCATTATTCTCATCTCGTTATTCATATCCTTATGCAACAAGCAATTAAGTTGCTATAAATATTGATACTTCTCATGTGCATCAAGTAGGAGACACACAAATTAAAAAATTATTATCCCATTATTTCCCCTTTTTGGGTTCTTCTTTGTTTAAGTTAAGGCGTGCATACTATTATAGTAGTTCTATTACAATACATATGTTGACAAGTCTTAGAAAAAGTAAAGACATGACTTGACCAAGAAAAGAGGCCTTTGTTAGTGATATAATACTTTTCCTTAATGTGAAAGGTATAGAATTTTATTAATAAAAGGGATACTCTAACTATGACGTCACTAATAATGTCTATAATATTTTTTAAACTTAAATATAATTTTGATTATTTATCTTTTATTTAGTATTCATTTTGATTTTATTTTTTTAATCTTTTTTAGATTAATATTTTCGTCCTTTATCTTTTATAAGTGATGTATTTTAGTTACTTTCACAATCATAACAAAAGTTATAATAATATCTAGTAATTAATTGAAACCAGTTCTAACAATTGTCAATACGTGCTACTATAATTTCTTAAAAAACATCTATTTAACTTGTTGTGTCAAACAGAGATCAATGAGCAATTAAACCAAGACTATTCTTGGTTTTGTACAAAAAAATGCAGATTGATTGAAACTGAAAAATGGAGATTGACTGAAATTGATAATGGAGAATGTTCAGTTTAAACAGAATTTAAAGCTTGTAATGCTAAGTGAACACCCATAATTGTTAACCTAGTTCAGAGATTAACTCTTACGTCTAGGGGACTGGATCTAACTTAAATTATCACTAGTTATGAGATGAGAATGTTTACAATGATAGATTTCTTCTATGCTGCCAGTTTTTCTGCACTTAGAAAAACTGCAACTTGCTTTCTATCTCTTGTTTGAGTTCTTTCTTGTTTTGGCTTATATACAAGTTGTTTACAATTTAAGAGTAACAAACAAGTTAGTTACAACTAACTAACTGAAAACTAACTACCCAAAACTAACTCTAACTTCAAAGTCTTCTAATTAAGTACCACATTTAACAAATCTCCACATTGGTACTAAATGAGAAACTTCAACTTTATGATTCTTCAAATCTGATCCTCTTGGTCCTTGATCTCAGTTTCAGGAATTGATATTAAGCAAATTCAAACAATGCCTGAGCTTGCTAAGTGTGACAGGTTTTGTAAACATGTCAGCTGTGTTGTCACTTGTGTGCACCTTTGCTACATTTTTCTCACCCATTTCAATGACATCCCTGATGAAATGCAACCTGCTATCTATATGCTTGGTTCTTTCATGATACATTTGATTTTTACTCATGATTTGAGTTCCCTTTAGGTACCTTAGAATCCATTTGACAGCTTTCCAATGACTCGTCCTTGGGTTTCCCACAAACCTGCTCGTGACACTTACAACATGAGAAATATATGGCCTTGAGCAGACCATAACATACATGATACTCCCTATGACAGTTGCATATGGTATATTTTTCATGTCTTCTTCTTCCAAGTATGTGTTTAGTGAGATGGCTGAAGAAAGCTTGAAGTGAGCTGCTAATGGGGAGTTGACCGCCTTTGATTAACTCATATTGAATCTATTTAGAATCTTTCCAATGTAACTTTCTTGGGAAATTATCAGTTTTCCTTGTTCTCTAACTCTAATGATTTCCATTCCTAGGATCCTCTTGGCTGGCCCCAAGTCCTTCATCTCAAATTCTTTCTTGAGCTAACCCTTAAATTTTTCTATTTCTTTCATACTTTTAGATGTTATTAGCATGTCATCCACATATAGCAGCAAGTAAATGTATATGGCTGATGATACTTATTTATAGTACACACAACTATCAAAATTACTTCTAGCATAACTTTGACTAAGCATGAATGAATCAAACCTCAAATACCATTGTCTTGGTGATTGCTTTATCCCATAGAGTGATATCTTTAACACGTAGACCCAATATTCATTTCCTTGAGTCCTAAAGCCATCTGGTTGTTGCATTAAGATTGTTTCATTCATATCACCATGGAGAAATGTTGTTTTTACATCCATCTGCTCCAATTCCATGTCAAAGTGTGCTACCATGGCTAGAGTTATCCTTAAAAATGCATGCTTGACTATAGGAGAAAAGATTTCATTGCAGTCTACACATCCCCTTTGAGTGAATCCTTTTGCTACTAGCTGTGCTTTGAACCTGGGTGGTTCAACTTCTGGAATTCCCTCATTCCTCTTGAAGATCCACTTGCTGCCTACAATTCTGGAGTTGGTTGGCTTAGGTATGAGTTCCCAGGTGTTGTTCTTCTCCATTGATTTCAGCTCCTCAGTCATAGCTAAAGTCCATTTGTCTTTGTCTTGAGACTTAACAGCTTCATTGTAGTTCCAGGGATCTTCCTGTATGATCTCTTCAACAACATGTAATGCATAGCTGATCATGTATGCATAACCATATCTTTGAGTGGGTTATGATGTTCTTCTTTCTCTATCCCTGATAAGGTTATACTCATCTAATTCCTCTTCTAGAAACATAACACGTTCTACTGGGTTTGCATCAATCTTGCTTGCTAAGCCTGCTGTTGTTCTGAAGTCAAGAACATTATTGACTTTCGTTGAACTTTCTCCTTTTCTGTGACTGAAGTTAAGAACGTTCTTCGTTTTTCTGCAACTTTCTCCACCTCAAGATCAAATGTCTTATTGAGTTTGTTGTGGTTCCAAGAATGTTCTTTGTTTGTCTCCAGCTTTCTCCACCTCAAGATCAAACATCTTATCTTCAATTTGATGTGAGCCTTTATTTGCAACATTGTTTACAAACTTATATAGCTCAACCTCATGAAACTTAACATCCCTGCTGATGATACATTTCCTAATTTCAGGACACCATATTCTATAACCTTTCACACCACTTGGATATCAAACAAAATACCCTTTCTTGGCTCGAGGGGCTAGCTTCCCTTCATTTACATGGTAGTTTGCAGCACATTCAAATAATTTTATATGATTGTAGTTTGCAGCATGTCCATTCCACATCTCTTGAGGGGTTTTGAGTTCAATTGCAGTAGCGGGACTCAAATTTATCATATAAGAAGTTGTATGGACAACTTCTCCCCCAAAATCGTGCAAGCATACCTGCATTTGACAGAATGCATCTCATTCTTTCAAGCAAGGTTATATTCATCCTTTCAACTAGTCCATTTTACTGAGGTGTGCTCTTTACAGTCCTATGATTGTTCACATCATGAACTTTGCAAAAACTAGTGAATTCCTCACTACAAAATTCAAGACCATTGTCTGTCCTTAAAATTTTATTCCTTTTGTCACTCCTATTTTCAACAATAGAATTCAAATCTTTAAAGGTTTTAAATGCTTCATCCTTACTTTTCAACAAGTAAATCCATACTTTTCTACTATAATCATACAAAATTGTAATGAAATACTTGTTACCACCATGTGAAGCAATCTTTGTAGGGCCCCATAGATCACTGTGAACATTTTCCAGAATTCCTTTTGAGCAATGTTTCCTTGTAGAGAACTTGACCCTGTGCATTTTTGCATACACACTATGCTCACAAAATTCAAGATTACTAATCTTGTCCCCACCTAACATGCCTTGTCTGTCCATAACTTGCATCCCCTTTAGACTTACATGTCCCAGTCTTTGAAGCCACAGGCTGGCTTTGCTTGATGCTTGTACTGCCATTGTTGTCGTTCCAGTCACTGTTTGACCATTTAGAAGGTAGATACCATGATTCCTTATTCCCTTCATGATTACCAATTATCCTTTTATGACTTTTAGAGTGTATTTCTCTGCTTTGTATGAACAACTAGCTTCTTCCAGCATTCCTAAAGAAATTAAGTTCTTCTTCAGCTCTGGAACATGTCTTACCTTTGACAACATCTTCATGGTTCTATCTTCCAGCTTCCGCTTGATTGAACCAATTCCAGCTACCTTGTAGGCTGATTTGTTCCCCATAACCACCTTGCCTCCATTAGTTTCTTTGTAGTCAAGAAACCAATCTCTATTTGAGGTCAGGTGAAACAAACATCATAAGTCAACCACCCAGTCATATCCATCATTTCAGTTGAATTTCAGTCCAAAAATTTGTAAGTCTATATTTTGTGGTTTCCACTCTCCAATCTCTTGTATTGGTTTGGTTCTCAATTTTATTTGTGATACGGATCCCCCTCCTTTCTTTTCACTCATGCTTCCTTTTTATAAGATCTCTTCATCAAATTCATAGGTTGCTATTTTATGCAACCAACTTCTTGTTATTTTGATGACAAAACCAATTAACATTCTAACTCACGGCAAGCTACACCAAATATATAATATTATATTGTATTATTAGTATAATTTATTATATATTATTTCAATTATACACGATTCAATTGTTAGTGTTGCATCAAAGTGAAGACCTCATCATGACTTTAGACAAGGGATTAACTAGATCAAAACTTGGCCATATTGGTTATAGTATAGTTAGTGACATACTTGAGGCTGCCAATGATGCGTACATATTCAGTTTGTCTAACACCTTCACTTGTGTTCTTGAAAAGTTTCACACTTGGGTCATATGGTGTACAAGCAAGTTTACAGTCAAAATATTTAAATTTTTTTAGAATTTTTTCAACATAATGAGATTGATCCAAATAAATTCCCTTCTCTGAACTAGTAATCTTGATTCTAAGGATTTTATTTGCTTCTCCGAGGTCTCTCATATCAAAGTTGTTACACAACAATGATTTCACAATATTTATATCAGAATGTTTGAACCAAATATGAGTAGGTCATCTACATAGAGACATATGATAGTGCAAATGCTATTTTCATATTTGTAATAAATATATTTGTCACATTCCTTCACTTTAAACTCATTCGATATAATCAAGTTATAAAAAATTTCATGTCAATGCTTAGAAACTTGTTTAAGACCATACATATATTTATCTAACTTTTATACCTTGTTTTCTTGTCCATGAATAATAAAACCTTTAGGTTGTTTCATATAGATTTCTTCTTCCAAGTTACCATTTAAAAAAGTTGTTTTGACATCCATTTGGTGTATCTTAATGGATGTAACTCTAGTGACCAGAGAAAAAGTTTCAAATAAATCTATAATTTCTCTATGTCTAAAACTTTTGGCTACAAGGCAAGCCTTGTATTTATCAACAGTTCTATCGGGTTTTAGTTTCTTTTTTAACATTCATTTACAACCTATCGGTTTGCAATTAAGAGGCACGTCTACTAAATGTCAAGTCATGTTAAACTCTAGAGAATCAATCTCATTGTTTATAGCTTCTCGTCATAATTCTACACCCAAAGATGACAAAGCTTCTTGAAGCTTTATAGGATCTTCTTCTAAGATATAGGCCGTATAATCAGGTCCATAATCTTTAACAACTCTGACTCTCTTACTTCTTCGATTCTGTTTCGCCTTGTTTGTTGCTTTCAGTGCTTCTCGTCACATGAACGTGACATGGTTCTCTACCCCTATTATTTCTCGATTTGAAAGAGAATTTATTTTTATAGAAGTCAACATTATTTTACTTTATAATCTCTTACTTCTTTGATGTTTACTGCATACCCAATGAATACACATTCATAAGCTCTACTAGCGAGTTTAACTTGCTTGGGATCAGGGATTCAGATATAACCCAGTCAGCCCCAAGTTCGAAAATAAGACAAGTTCGATTGTCTTTTCTTCAAAATTTCACAAGGAGATGTTTTGTCATAGCAAACCGTCAATATAATTTCCCCCTGCCAATGAGATGCAACAGAGTTAAACATAATAGCAACAACTAGTTCAATAAGAGTTTTAATTTTTTCTTTCAACTTTATCATTCATTTCAAGCTATTATAGTGCAGTTGTTTAGTGTATAATTTTATGTAGTTTATAAATCTCATTAAACGAACTAGAATCATACTCAATTCATCTTAATCTTTCTACTAAATTAATTTTCAATTTGAATTACAAATGTCATAAACATGTCAAATAATTCACTTTTATTGTTCATTATATATACGAAAGTATAGTCAAAACAATCGTCAATAAAAGTGATAAAATAATATTTTACATTTCTTGTTAATGTCTCATCAAGTTAACACACACACACACACACACATATACATATATATATATATATATATATATATAATCTACTGATTTATGTGAACTCTTTTGAAATCCTTGTTCACATGACAGAGTCTAGCATGCCAAATATTAAAATCACACAACATGTAAATAAAATGAGACATTCTTAAATTCAACATTTAATTTAAACGTGCATCAGTGGTGTACTATTTGCCAACCAAAATATAATATTTAGAATTGATGTACAAATATGTCTTATGCCTTATTCAGAAGAAAACTATAAACAATTTTTTTAGAAAACTTTAAACAATTTATCAGACTCTCTAGAGAAAATTCATTTGTTTTATGCTTAAGACTATATTTGAAATCCTTCCATGCAAGAGCAGTTAGTTTGTCAATAATAACAATAATTTGATTTTTTTTTTTAATCTAAAGTCATACATTAAGAGATGATCTCATGAGCTATATTCTGAATTTCAAGGGAGTGAGCCTCCATAAATCTGTCATCGGTCATCTGGAGCTATATTGTTGGAACTGTATTAGTCATACAGATCATCGGCGTGTCTATTAGAAATATAATTCTTACAAAGATAATCATTATCCTCCAATGGGTTAATTCTTCAAGTTTCTTATCCTTTTCTGTTTGCCTCAAACTGAAACAATTTATTGAAATCAGAGGCAGTAGAACCAAATCCAATAATCTCTTCAGTTGACATGACAGAAAGAAACGTCTTGAAATTGTTGTATTTGAATTTTGAAAAACTGTTTCAAAATAAATTTATGCCACCAAAGATATTAATGGGTTGAATCGCGGACTAGGTCGTTTTCTTTAAGACATTTCGCGCCACTGCTCAAATACAAACTGTATCGGAGTTCTACTGCACCGTAGAAAACCCTTCTAGAATTACACCCTCGATATGATGGTTAAAGTCACTCGCAACGAAACTATGACCTATAAATCGAAAGAACATAAAGGAATGAGGGAAGTGGCTCGGAAATGCATCGAACATAAGAGAGAGCAAAGAGAAAGTTGAAAAATGCATCCAACACTCTTTAGATAGTTATTAAAGCAAACCCACATATTTTATATTTAATGTGGGACTATAGTATTTATAGAGTTGAAAATTACTCAATATATGAGAGTTTTTCAATATGAGAGTTCAACAATTTTAAAATTCACACAGTAACATATTTTTTGTTCTAACACATTTTGGTGCCATTCTTTGATTAATTGCTTCGAAAAAATGGCTACAGAACTCAGAAGCCTCATAAATAATCTTGGCGAAATCTCTACCTTCTATAGCATGTCCTTCCCTTGCACGATACTCGAACAGAATTGAATCCTACGTCAATTTTTTTCTTCCTAATGCAGGAACGATCTCAATGTCACGCACCACCAAAAACAACATCCATGAGAATGACACAAACATCAAGCCTTTCACATAGTTCACTGCAAGTCATAAAATATGGGAAATTGGTGAAGTAGAAGGAAACAGAGTCGACGCTTATGTTCTATCAATAATTGCCATCTTCTCATTTCCTCGTCTCCAAATAATGGACGCATATCACATTCACTTTAAGGACTTTGAATTTGATATAATTTCATTGCTTTTGAATTTTTTATATGTTAAATTATACTTCATAAAACCATTGAGTCTGACTCAATTTTTTATATCTTCTATTTAAATCATATATGAGGCAAAGAACCCAAACTAAGTCTGCCTAAATTTAAGGCTGCTAATGTCTTAGTTTAGACTTATAAACAAACATTTATTTGTTATTTAATTAAGTTTCTATAAACAAAAAGGTTACTTATGGAGATAAAAATTTCACATATATTAAACACTTGTTTTAAACCTAATTGGTTATTGAGAATTACTAAAAACTTGTTTTAAACCTAAATGTCACAAATGATTATCAACTTCTAACCATTTTTAAATGTACCAAAAAATGCCATGTCCGTCAATTGGTCTTGATTGATATAAGAAAAAATATATTTACTATTGGTGGTCATTTTTTGGTACAATTATAATGTTATTTAATTTTTTTTTTGGTATAAATAAATGTAATTAATTTTATTGTATTTAATTTAATGAAGGCACTCTAAAATAAATCATAAATTTTTTTATAAAAAATGTATATTATATATATATATATATACATATATATATATATATATATTATTTTCTTATTATTTTTGTTATCTCAACGAACAAATTTTTAGGGAGGATATTTTTGTGAGTGGGTCTATTTTTTTGTCAAAAATAAAATAAAATAAAATTACATACAATAACTAATTTTTTTTCCTGTAAAAAAGAAAAGCTATTTTTCTTTTTAATGTGGTTAGATAATTTTCTTTATAGTCATAATCGGATGAATTATAAATGAAAATAAATGTATGTAAGCGTTCAATAACAACCACACAACAACGTGTAGAAAAGCTTTGTTGTAAAAGGAGCAACCACTTTCTACTTTTATTCCCTTACTTTTATTTGGGATTCTGCAAACTTAGGTATAATAACAACCAGGTGCTAACTTTATCTTCCAGCTTTTGAGGAAAAATAGATTCCTTTCCACCCTATATATTGATTCCTTTAATATGACCCATTTTGTCAAATATACACAAATAAAATAATATGACCCATTTTGTCAAATATACACAAATAAAATAATATGACCCATTTTATCTAATATACACAATTAAAATAGTATTGCATGTACAATTTTATTTTTAGTATCGAATCAATAAATTTTATTATATTTCATTTAATTTAATGATAAAATTTATTAGTTTAATGGTAAAAATAAATTTGTGTATGATACAAAAATTATATCATTTATGCATGTAAAGTTGCGACTTACAAAGTAATAATATACCATATTTTGTTTTTATTCTTATAAATATATTTTTTTCTGCCCTTTAAAAATTTTCTTCAAATAATGGTCTTTCAAATATTTTTATCAATAATTTTAATCTCTGCTTATATAAGTCAACTTTTGTCCATCATTCAAATTTTTAAACAATTTTTTGTAAGAATATTTAAAATATTATAAAAAAAATTCTTACAAAAATTAAATTAAATATGAATTTTTAAATGCTAAAAACATAAAAAAAAATCATATTTAATAAATCACTTGTTTAATAATTTAAATTTTTGTGTGAGATTATTATAATATTTTAAACATTCATGTAATAAATCATTCAAAAATTCACATGAATTAATTTAAAAGTAGGAACTAAAATTATTGAAGGAAAATATTTAAAAAATTAAAAACAAAATATAATATATTTATAAAAATCAAAAATATATTTAACCTAAAAAAATTATGACTAAACAACTAAAGAGATAATTTTGAGAGGACAAACAACCAAATTCGGGAATAACAAAAAAAAAAATCATAGAGATTAAGTAAAACGAATATCAGCCAACCATAATTGTTGCCCATAAAAGTTTGGCCAAAAGATGGAATTAAATTCAACCTTTGAGTTAACACAGTCAATTTAGCTGATGTCACATTTTGGGAATGTATTGAGGGTTGGATCCTTCGCTATTGTCAACTATAATCTAGTTTTCTAGGGTTGAGGCCTTCGCTAAGCTTACGTGCATATCATTTCTGATGGCTAAGTCTCTTAAAAAATAATCCCATAGTTAAATCATATTTTGTCATTGAGCATTGAAAACCATATTTTATCGTTGATCAAACTATTTTTCATGAGGCTCAACCAATAGACCAATACAACTAATGAATCAATACCACTAGATGCAAAAACTGTTGGATTATTTTGAACACTGATAGTTTATGGAGACATCGTTTCACCAAAATTAGTCCAAACTGAATAATAAATCCTTATTATACAAATGGTCTCTTATTACATTTTCATGTTTAATATTTGTACAATAACATTTCTTACATGGACATCTAATACTACCATTCTCTTGAACAATAGCTTCACTTCTTGTGATTTCTAACAAATCTTCAACCCCAATTATAAATGACTGTTTGATACCCCTTTTCCACGACAATTTCTATCGTAAACCCTATTGACATTCATTTTCTGGTAATATATATAAAATATAAATTAGACACGATCATCAAACTGATGTCATTTCACATTTTTTGTAAGTTTCTATCTCATTCAAGAATAAAAAAAAAAGGTCAATAATTGATTCATAATTATTTCTTATTTTCTCTTTTTATATACTTTTTGACAAAAATTCGGTAACATTTCGCTTTGGTCCCTAAGTACACGAAATGACCGCAATATTTATCACAATCAAATATGCACACCAAGAACAAAGAAAAATGCTAAAGTAGCAATATCAATCACAAGGAACAAGGTTTGAACTGTGATTCCTTTATAAAATCTTAACTCTTGAACTTAATTCAAATTAACTCAAGATTAACTTTTGTTTAAAACAGAAAGTCCATAACATTCTAGGTGAGTTAAAGATTAATAAAAAAAATTAGTCCTAGGTGATATGTGATTAGTGAGTGAAAAATAAATAAGGATAAGAAGATCACACAATGATATACCCAGTTCACTCAAGATGGACTACGTCCAGTCCTCACAATCTAAGAGATTTTTCACTAATGTGCTTCGCACCATAACATTTTTGCTTTCACACTATCTTTCTTAGTCACTCTTGATCAGATTCAGAATTGACCTTTCAACCTTGAAATGATCTTTACAATTACCTTTTAGTTTAGAAAGAATTTTTACAATTTACCTTTTAATAACTGATATGATTTATACAACCTACTCAAACTATCTTAAGCGATAAACGTGAGTTACAAATTATATGTATCAGAAATGAGTTTAGGATCAAAAACTACTAAACACTTGTTTGTGATTGATTATCAATAAGAACTCAATAAAGTGATCCTTGAATATAATAAGAGACAGTTGGAGTTTTGCTTAAGAGAAGACCTTTGTTGCTTGAGTATGATTGTTTAAGTATGGAATGATTTCCTTAAAAACTCTTGCATTTCTCTTTTCCTTGATGTTCCTTTTATAGATAAGGAGAGGATTAAAAAGGCTCAATATAGTTGTTACTAAACCTCTACAAGTTTTTGGTTCAAATTAAAGTCTTTTTAAACACATGTGTTGTTTAGTCCATAATGTTCTTTTATAAAACAAAAACGTTCTCGGTTCTATGTTTTATGGAAAACGTAGATGAGTGACTGAATAGACTGTGAAATGTTAGTCTTTTGACTCAGAAGTATACAGAGCTTTCTGCAAAAAGGATGCAGCAAACATGTACTCATGTTCTTACTCATAGTTCATCAATTTGGAGATCAATTTGGTCATAAATCTGGAGGTTGTTTTGCTTTTTAGGGCCTTCAGCTTGAGTACTAGGCTTGACTATTGATTTGAGTAGTCTTGATACTCTTTAACTTGAAGTTTAGACTATGGAGAATGATATGTCTTAATTCTAATCAACATCTAGTTCAAGTAACACATGATGTTCTTGATTTCTTTCATGGTATAATAATTGATTTTTGTCCTATCTTTGAATAAATCACTTAAAAATACAAGTTAAATAGAAACATAATCATAATTATGATTAGTGATTAATTAACTGTTTATTTATCATCAAAACATTTGATTTGAGATTTTGCATCAACAAATGCATGTAACCCAAATTTTATAAAAAAAAAAAATATATAACAATGAGAATTTAATAAATAATCATGACAGTCTTTCCTACTTTAGACTGAGACACCATCCCGATGATAATTTTTTATGGTGCACTATATCTTTTTGAGGGTTATATACTTTCCCACGACCAAAAATATGTTTATTTGGAGATGATAAATGCACATTAATATAGGAGACACTCTAAACTATTAAGGAATGAGTATAAACATTGATATAATTATTAAACAAATAAATACTTAAAACATTGTAGTTAATAAGAAAGCAATTACCTTGGTAATGGTGGGAAATGAAATGTTACAAGAATCTTTATAAATAAGGAAGACTAAGCCAGGTTGTTGTTTCTCTGCCATTTCCTTTTCAAGTTTCATAATTCTCAACTTCAATATTTTAAGTTCATTGTTCGCTTACTCTTGATTGGCGCATTTTTGACATTTAAATTAGTCTTTTGTGATACCTCACACCATAATTGTGTGAACTAAGTCGTTCCCTTGAACATTTCCACTTTGTAGTTTTGATGTTAATAAATGTACTTTGTGAGAATAAAGTATTGCACTAATGATTTCATCGAGTGTGCAGTAAATAGAACATGTAACCAGAGGATATGACCCGAGCAAGTGAACCAAAGGATGTAAAAAGTTCAAGGGAAACAAAATTCAATCAGTCAACGAAATCCTCAGAATTGGATAAATGCACGTTTTAGAAAAATATGCACATGTGCCTTTGATAACGTGTTTTTGTGTCTGCCTCTAAAGACTGAAGCTTGCTTCTGGTTTGCATGTTTTTGATGAGTTTGTGTATCTGCCTTTGAAAATCCATTATGCCTATGAAGATTCAGCGTGCCTCTAGAGTTTTTGTTCCTCTAATGAACAATAACTTTAGCATCCCTCTGATGAACAGTAATTGAAGGATGGCTCTGATGAACATTATTTTTTAGCATGTCGCTAATGTCTAAATTCACTATTCAAGTCTGCATTGGAAGCATATATTTCGTTGACTCTGGAGAGTGCAACTCATTCTAAAGTGTTGCCTTTGATACGTAACACACTCTAAAGTTGCACTGACTTTGATAAATGCAACATATGTGATTTATCCAAGCCATTAATTATAAGTTACGTAGTTTGCCTCTAACTATCAAGAAAGCAAAGTATACAACATATGACTCCAAAATCAAGTCATACTGTGCCAAATCAGAATTCCAGGAAGTCCAAGCTCAAGCCCGAATCCATTCTTGCTTCATTTGATCAAGCGTATGAAGGAAGTTTTAGATAGAATTGATTTCAATACATATATGGACATTATTCATTGAGAAAAGTTCTAGAAGATTTGCCCTTACCAGATTTGGAAGTAATTAATTCACAAATAGTCATATTCTCAAATTGTATCGATCAAGGTTATTCTTGGAGAATATCTTTGTTAACTAACCTACAAACAGATACGATTCAAATTTCTTGAGGGAAATTTTTTTTAATTCTTGTGGGAAAAAATTGAAACCCTTATTTTAAGTGTTTAGAGTGTAAGGTTAAGTTATAAAAAAACACTCGTTCAAAGTAAAATATTCTAAGTGTCGTAGTGTAAAAAAAATTATTGTATCTAATCTTCTTAGTAGAAGCAAACCAAACCAGTACAAATCGTTTAAAACCTAACTCAATAGTGTCTTTAGTTTGCCTATAACAATTTGTAGATTTCAGGTTGTATAGGGAAGACTTGACTTGTAGGGTCAAGGTATGGTTTGCCTCAAAAAGTATGTAGGTTCAGGTTGTTTTGATAAGATTGACTTATAGGGTCAGGTGTTGTTGTAATTCAAGTTTTGAATTAGTGGATAAATCATTTTGTGTGAGGCGATTGGACATAGATACAAAGTTTGTGGTGAACTAGAATAACATCTGGTGTGGTATTTATACTTCTGCTCTGTTTGTTTACTGAAATCTCTTATTAGTCCAAAGAGTTAAGTCACTAAACCAGAATCATAATTAAAATTTAGAAAAAAATTTAAAATTAGACCAACACAATTTATCCCTCTCATTCTCGTGTTTGTGCACCTTCAATAACCCTCTAATACGATTTGAGTACTTTTGGACATTTAGAGCCTTATATAGTATTTTTGTAAAACTAAAATTTGCATCCTCTAAATATAAAGATTGTGCTAAGATCTCCTAACACAAATAAGCAAGAAAAAAAAATACTTTTTAAATACCATCATTTTAACATGAGAATCTCACAAGCAAAAAAATTAGCATTTGACTTACACATGTTTCCACAATCTTTGAACATTTTCATTATTTATCACTCCCACTTTATTCACATGATTACCCTTCCACATAACACAACGAGACAGGTTGTGAAACAATATCCCATCTCTTGTAGCTATACATTGACAAATTAAAATAGAAATTAAATAACATTTTTTATCACAACTTGTACAATAAATTCATATACATATTTTCCATCTTTTGTTCCAGTGAGCATACCCCACATGTGATTTGACGCTCCTACAACATAAAGTAGATCATTAGTGTCTTTAGCCAAATAAATTAACATAAAGTAGCTTGAGTTAGTGTCTTACTTGCATTTCCTTCCAAATTTTGGCTTCATAAATGTCCAAAATTGGGACTTTTGCTCTCCAATTTTTGCAAGTAATTGGAACTATATGAGATCGATAACTCTAATGAAACTAACAAAATTGCTTCTGTTACACCTAGTTGATTGACCCCTTTCATTCCATGCAACCTTAAAAATGAAAGAGTAATTACATGAGTATATAAAAGAAACAATATACCTTATAGTTTACTCTCTAATGCACTTAAAGTACAATATAGCTTACCTCGTATTGTGTTCCTTTTCTTTTCGCTTTGATACAATTCTTCATCACAATCATCATCATGAGGAATGTTTTCTCCATTATTATAACCATGATCATCATCATGAGGATAAGCCATTCCACTAAAACAATAACATTAATATTGAGAATCAATAACAACAGGAATCAAAATGATAAATAGTAACACTTTTTTAAAAAACTACTCTATTGAGCACAATCAACCTTTTTTCTTCTCTTCTTTATTGGATTCTTACTTTTATGTTGCACGAACGTTCATAAAAGCACAATTGACAACATTTCATCACATGACCAATGACATAGAACACTTGTTGAGCTTGTGATGTTAAAATAAAAGGTTCATCCATCAATCTAACTTTATTAATGCCCACCTTCACGAACCCATACTTATCAATCTGAATGCAATTGTTGTTGTCAACCCACTTGCAACCAACACATAAACTATAAATGATGTGTAATCCAACTCACATATACGTTCAATTACCCCAAAATAAGGCATATTGGCAACTAAGGAATTTATATCTTTGACACTTGAGACATGCAAAAATTGAGCTACAAGTGTGATGCCATTATTTTGTGTAGTACTTTGGTGATCATGTTCTCTTGTATGAAATGTGTATTTATTAATTACATAATCAGAATAAGAAAGAACAAATACATTTGAACCGACTTCTAGCAATTTCAATCTTTCAAAAATTGAATTAGGATTTTTTGCTAATTCTAAAAAAATGTGATATTTTAGCCAAAATATAAATGTTCGATTTTGTTATCTTTTTATTCAATTGTTATTCGTATTAGAGTTCAAAGCTTTAAGTTTTTTTTTCTTGTGCATTTCAACATATGGCTCAACCTCACGATATTTTGTAGAACATACAAATGTGCTTGCTCACATTCAACATTTGACATAGTCGCTACATCATTTTGACCAATCCTTTCCCCTGTTGTTCTTCTTGAGTGACATGATTTTGGAAGTCCTATATATTCAACATTGGAGAGGTAGTTAATATAGAACTCAACAATTTCTACAACTATATAGTTTTCAACAATGCAACTCTGTTGTCGACTACGATTCCTCATGTACCCTTTTAATATCTTCATTTAATGCTCAATTGGGTACATCGACCTCATATAAGCTGGTCCACAATATTGTATTTCTTTGACAAGGTAGATTGTAAGATGGACCATTATGTCAAAAAATGATGGTGAAAAATACATCTCAAGTTCACATAAGGTGGCAAAAATTTCCGTATCTAATGTTGATAACTTCATAGGGTCAATAACTTTGCTACAAATAGCTTTGAAGAAGAAACATAATTTAGTTATAGTCCATCACACCTTTTCAGGAAAAAATGGAACGGTAGAAAGTTATCTATTAATACATGCCAATTGTGAGACTTTAAACCCTTTAACATGAGATCTTTCATTGATAACAAACTCCTAATGTTTGAAGAGTACCACCTGGAACTTTAACTCCGTTAAGAAAATTAAAAAAATAATTTTCTCTTTTCTTGATAGAATATAAGTTGCTAGAGGAAGAAATGTATGTTTCCCCTTCTTTACCGGTCTCAATTCAGTTCTTAATCTCATACTTACCAAGTCTAATATTGCATTGATGTCACCCTTAGTCTTTTCTAGCATATTGAGTAACGTACCAATAACATTATCACAAATATTTTTTTTCAATATGGATCACATCTATGAAATGTCTTATATACAATTACTTTTAATATGGCAATTCAAACAAGTTTTTCAGCAAAAGTTTTTTAAATTTATTGCTCAAAAGCTTTATCTTCTTCAGATTTACCATTAAATGTTTTCCTCCATTTTTTATAATGATTTCTGGAGTTTAAGAATCTACGATGACCAAGAAAAACATATTTCTTAAAATGATCCAATCGCATCCAGTTTGTACTTTCTTCACATATGAGGCATGCACATTTTCCTTTGATACTATAGTCTGATAATAATCAAGAAAATCATTAATCATTCCAAATATCATTGCTCTCAATTTGAAGAATTCTTTTCTATACCCATCATATACCTCTACACTTGCCTCCCACATAAACTTTAAGTCTTCAATTAATGGAGCTCGATATATGTCGATATCATTTCCTAGTTGTTCGGGCCTAAAAATTAGCAAAGATCACATCATAAACTTGCGCTTCATACATAACTAGGGAGGTAGGTTATAAATTAGCATAATCACCGAATCAGTACTATGAAAACTTCTTTGGATACCATGCAGGTTTATTCTGTCAGTAAACATTGCAAGACGTAAGTTTCTTGGCCAAAGTCAGGGTAATCATTATCAATTTTCACCCATTGAGGGGAATTTTCAAGAGCATTCCATCAATAATCCTTTCGTCGGCATATCATCTTAAGTGTTTGGCATCTTTCACATTACGATACATGCATCTAAATCTTGGTATTATTGGAAAATACCATAAAAACTTCGGTTGGAGTTGTTGATTTCTTCTTATATCGCATCACACTATATTTGGGACACATATTGGATGATTCATATTCATTACAAAATAAAATACAGTCATTAGGACATACATGTATCCTCTCAAAACTAATTTCAATAGAACATAAAATTCATTTGGCTTCATAAGTTTGACTAGGGAACAAATTATCTTTAGGCAACATATCTTTTAATAATGTAATAAGTTTGTAAAACTCTTACCAAACCAGCAATTGCCTGTTTTTAGGTTATACAATTTCAAATGACAGACAATCTTATGAATTTAGTACATCCATTATACAATAGTTTCTCAATATTACTTACTAGCATCTTAAACATTTCAGGACAATCATGAAGATCTTATTTAATTATATTTACAATGGTGTCAACTTGATCACACACATTTGTACCTTGTCAAAATCATTCAATGTATTTCTCACATTGCTCATCGAATAAGTAGAGTTAGTTTCTACTTCCCTATCTATTGTCCAACATGTATAACTTTGATCAATTCCATAACATACTAAATGATCGTGCAATTCACTTGCACTAACATCTTTTCTATAATAACAACCTAAGCAGGAGCATATGAGTTTAATAAAGCCTTCTGGATGAGCAACAACAAACCTAACAAACTCTTTCACTCCATCTTCATATTCTTTTGACAGTTGATTAGCATACATCTATCTATTATCTATAGTTTTGTGATCTTATTGTAATTAGATATTAATAACAATTCCTTGTAATATTAAAAGAATCAAAAGAATCCTAGCTATGAAACTTCAAAATAAAACATATTTGCATCCAATCCAAGCCGTGAAACTTCAACAAAAAAATTATGTCAAAATAAAATGTTCTTCATTCCTAAGAGTATTAGGACAACATGTTATCTAACATAATAATATATCAAAATACTTTACCATTTTGCAATCAGCCCCATTCGTCCTACAACATTCAGACATGCATGTGAAAGAAATCTGAGATTGTCCTACAACATGAACAAACATAAGAGTAAACAAATGGAAAAAAACATAAGATTGTCCTTCAACATGAATAAACATAAGAGTAAATAAATGGAAAGAAACTTGAGATTATCATAGTTGTGAGTTGTACCCAGCAATACGAACAATTGATGACGGTTGAGGCGAACAAGTTGACGACGACTGATGACATAAAAAATTAGGTTGAAAGAGGTGATCAAGTTTGGACGTTTTAGGACGATTGATGACTTTGAATGTGTGAACGATTGAGGTAATCGATTCTGAATACCGTGGAGGCGATCGAGTTTGAAACGGTAGAGGCAATCGAGTTTGAGTTCACTGGGTTTCTGATTGAGACAGTTGGTATCTTTGTTTTGAGAAAAAACAAGGATTTAATCAATACAATAGAGCTTCAGTTAGCACAAAGAGAGAAAGAAAAGTTGAGGTGTGTTAATGTTAATAGCGCATATAAAAAAAAGAGCACTATGAAAAATATAAGTGTTACATTTAATAATGCTATGTTTTAAGCGCTATATGTATTGAAAAAAACAACATTTAAGTACTGACGCGCTTTAATTTTAATAACGCTTACACAAAGAGCGCTATGAAAAATAGCGCTCTGAAGTGTCACCTTTAATAGCACTTACATTATAAGCTCTATAACATATTGTATGTGTAATATTTAATAGCTTATAATATAAGCGCTTTGTTATATTGCATGTGTAATATTTAATAGAGCTTACAACTAAAGTGTTATGTTATGTGCGCTATGAAAAGTTAATTTTGGCATATTGATTTCACACATAACATTATTAACCAACAAAACATTAAATCTAAGCACTAGTGATAAGTCGGGTCTAACTTATCATTTTCTCCTCCTCGTCCAAATATTTTTACATATCTTTTGACTCACAAACTACATGAAAAAACACATAAATATATAATATATAAAAATAACATAATACAAAAAAATAAAAAAATAAATAATATTTATATACCAAGACATTGCTAAAAAGTGAAAAGGAAGGTAAGAAAAATAGGAGAAAGATAGAAGATAAGGGAGACAATACTAAGTCTAAAATAGAGACCTAGGTGAGGGCTATGGCCCTCAAAAGTTTCACTAGACTATTCAGTGAGGGTTAAATCCCATAGAAATACCTCTATCGTCATCAATGAGGGTTCAGGCACTCGGGATCTTCGTTTCACGCGATTAGATAGCGAGGGCTTTGAAAATTTCATTTAAAAGTATAATACTGAGGGCATATGCCATAGGTAATAGGGAGATCTGGAAATTTCATCATCCCGCATTTATTTTAGCCAAAGGCTTTGGTCCTATCAAAAGTTTTATATTGCATCACCTAGGACTATGACGCTTACAAAATTCAAAAACCAATATTTTCTTAGGTCTTTGGCTCTAGCAAAATAACTTCACTACTTTGTTATGGTTATGACCCTAAAAAATTCCAACCAAGTGGCCCTAATTATTTGAGATAATTATTCCAGTGATTTGAACCACATCTTTAACAATATCAATAAGTTATTGAGTGACTTGATACATGATGTCATGTATCCGCACATATATTTGTTGTCTAATAAAGAATGTGGTCGTTACCACTGGCACTGGCTATTCAGGTGGATCAATTACAACATTTTCATAATAATTTAGAGGAGCCACACAGGTTGATCTCTATAGTACCTATGGAGGATTATTAATTAGGTATATGAGGACATGAACTCTTTTTGCCGAAGTTGATGGTTGGCCCATGGTGTTGAGACTTCTGCGATATTAGTTGTAATGTCCCGACGGGTGTGCCAAATTTGTTATTGAACTTTTTTTCTTCAAATGATTAAGCAAAGTTAATTCTACTGTCGAAAAGATTGTGACATACAAATGGATATTCAGCTAATCACACAAGTAGTGCACGTTTCTGCCTATTATTGATTGTACATGGTTCCCCACATTTGGTTTTATTTCCCTATATCTCAATGTGTCACCAATTCCATTATCTGCACATTTTTTACCACTCACGTTTGTGGTCCGTAAATCTAACTATTTCAGTTCATGGAGGCTAAAAATAAGAAACATGAGTTTTATAGCTGAATTGTCAAGTTCAACATGCTTTTGGCTGATTTTGATATTTCCACAACCCTCATGGGATCCTTTTAGATTAAAAAAAGATTCGTCTCATTCATATTCAACTTTTTTTTTAAATTCTGTTAGCCTTCACTCAGATTGCTTGAACATCAACTAAACTCAATTTGGTCGTTGTCCGATCTAAATAATAAATTTTGTATTACATTCCGAAGAAAAAATGATTGAAAAATGTAACACTGCTCAATTATTAACATTAATATAATTTCTACTATTCTTCACTCAAATTATTTGCAATTGGCTAGTAAGTAAATATATTAAATTTGTTTGCGATACCAAAAGGTTAACTGAATTATCAAAATTTGGATTACCATAAGCATTCATTAATTAACAAAAGTATGATCAATAATAGCGTAAGGTTGTGGAAAGTTGAAGCAATTTATTTTTTAATTTGGAAATAAAAAGTGAAATCTTCACTAAGATATATCAAAAGAGCACAACTTTTTATGCTTGTGTGATGCATTTTGCAAAAGAATAACTTTTCCTTCCATTGATTTTCGTAACCCAACATTCTCATCTTTGGAAAGCAAGAAAAGGTTGCGGTATATGGGTTTAAAAATTTATAAATATATTTTTAAAGATTTAAAAACTATTAAGAAAAAGATAGATAAGCATCTCTTCTTTAAAACCTTAAAGTTGTTAATACTTTAGAATCACTAAAAGATCATTATCTTCTCTACTTTAATTGAAACCCTTAAGCATAAGTATAGAATTTGTCGCTTATTGGCTTTTTAAAAGATGAATTAATTAATGTAATATGTGGTGGACAAAAGTGGGGTTTGATTTGGTAATGCGTTCTCTCTTACCCTCACATAAAATCCACCTTTTTTCATTTTTTGCTATTTGTGAAATCCACCTTAGGCTAGATGTTTTTTCCCTTTTTTATTTTACATGGTTAATTTTTTTACCCTTCTTTTTTAATTTAGGTTCATCTTTTTTAGGAACAAAATACCTCTACCGCATGTATAAAAATTAAAATATATGATTTTCTGCTTTCACTCTTTTATACAGTCAGTATTAACTATGTGATTGTTCAATCTAGATTTAAAGATCTAAATATTAAATTATTTTGATTTTTTTAATAACTTTAAATTTGAGATTTGAAGTCTTCGATCGAGATCGAAAGGTCACAGTATCACTCACTTTATAAATGTGTGCAGAAAGTGACTGCAATTTGAATCCAAAAAATATCAAACATTAAGAATACAAAAACTTACAAAACATTAATCTTCTAGCTCTTTTAACGACATGAGGGGTTGGTCTGGTTGATTCTCATTTTGATCATTATTCTCATTGTAATTTATATGTGGATTAAAATTACTACCACTTGCCTCTATATAATTTTGAGTCTCAGTGTTATATATGGAGACAGATGATAGTAGTTCTAATCCATATGCAAATTAGGAAGCGGATAATGATTAAAATGAGAATCAACCGAAACAACCTCAAATCATTCAAAGAGTTAGACGAGCCTACTTGTGAAACTAGAGGACATTTAGGTGGACATGATTAATTAAAATTTGATGTTTTTTTTTCAGTGTAATGTATTATTTTTTTTTTTCAATTTGATGTATTTTGTTTGATTTTATTAATATAAATTAGGTTTTTAATTATTTTCTATTTATTAGATCCGAAGAAAAAATAGGGGGAGTTGTTAACAAAATAGAATGAAGTTGTTAATTTATCTGCAATAGACTGCAAAATAGGAGTGAATTGTTAACAAAATATGATGAAGTTGCTAATTATCTGCAATAGAATGCAAAATAGAAGGACGTTGTTAAAATAATATAACATGTTATTTATTTTAACACATTTACTCAACCGCATTAACTTTGATGTATATTTTCTATTAAAAATATTTTGTTTGATTTTTTTAATATAATTTTATTTTTTTAATTATTGTTATTATCTCTTACATAAATTAATAAATAAATGGCAATAGATAGTTGCACCCCATATCGCAACCTCCTATTAGAGAAAAAAAACATCTTTCACGTGATCGCATCCCTACTTTACGACCTTTTAAAAGAAAATTTTAAACGAAAATAAATGATATAAAAGTAAAATATCTCTAATAGTCTCTACATTGTCAAAAAATATTATTTGACGACTTAATTTTCGGTAACCTATTTTTGTTTATTGAGATGCTTGTCTAGTTCTTGTTGCTCTTCTAGATTGGTTCTCCTTGTGTTATCTCTCTAATGTAGTTTATCTCTCAGATGTGCAGTTAGGTTGGTGGTTCCCTTCCTAGAATCCTCTCTCTTCCTCGTGGTTGCAATCTTTTATTCTTTTGTTTTGTTTCCTTTGTAATTAAAATTAATTTGATTACTCCTTGTAATCAGGTGGTTTTGCTTCTAATATAATTTTGCCATTAAAAGAAAAGTTGTATGTAACTTTAGATGAATTATTTGTTTGTACATTGAACATCTCTATCTATAAACTTTACTAAAAACTGTTTTTTTGTTAAAAGTAGTGATATTTGTACACTTTTAATTTTTCTACACTAATTCAACATTTCATTTTCTTTCTATTTCTCTTTCTATCACATCATTGATCTATCATATCAACTATCTCCGTTTATTTTTCTCTCAAAATATATAATTATTCTTATGGGTGTGTTTAAAAACCTGTTTCCTTTTGCTAATTAATAAGTAAATAAACTAATAACCTATTGTGTTTAGATTTTGATCATTATTAAATAAATTAATTAATAAGTCGGCAACGTCAATTTTTTTTATAAATTATTATGCACACGTGCTCCCAATTTTATTCTTTTTTACCGGAAATATTTGTTTATGTTTTCAAAAAAAATATTTTCTTTAAAAAAAACTTGATTAAGGATTTATGAGGTGTGAGGTATTTATTTTTAGCTATATTCAAAACCAAACGAAAAAAGTATATATTCATTCGGAGGTTAACTACACATTTAATTTGAGAAATATTTAATGTTTTATGTTCCATTTGTCAATCATAATTTATTATTAGAAATGTTTCAAAATAAAAAGTAAAGTGAAAATAATATAATATTTTGATGATACAAAATATTTTCTAAACCCAAAATGCTAAAAAAAATGGAATGATAGATAGAAAATTCCAAATTCCTGTAACATAAATAGTTGATATACCATGCTAATATATATACACCTAGTTACATAATAATGAAATTAAAAACAATCTTTTTTCCATACCTCCCTATGAAATCAATGTTTCAAAATACAAAAGAAAACATTAATTAAGAGAAGATGCTAACTAGAAAAGGAGAAGAAAAAAAAAAAGATTAATAATTATGTGTTCATGAAATTCTTTCTCTTCACAATTCCTGAATTTTGAAGAGAATCTTTCTGTCTACGGATTCTAGTAGACCAATCTCATCAACCGACCTATCATCATCCTCACTGTAATCATCATCAATAGAAATATTCAAATCCAAAGAAACATAAGAACTTGTCTCTTCCAAAGTAGCAACATTAAAATCATCATCATTTTCTTCATGAGAGGATCTTTGTTTAGGAGAACAAGCTCTTGATCTTGAACTAAAACTTTCACAACTTAGAATAATAATAGCATCAAAAAAACCAACTTCTTCACCATTTGAATTAACAACACTTCCTTTCTCAATAGCCCTTTTGAAACCAAGTTGTGAAAAATAATCAACTTGTTCAATATCTTCAATTAGAAAAACCCTATGAGGGTTGCTTGAGATTGCATCACCAAATCTTTCAATGTAACTACAACTTGTTTCATCTCTTGATCTTTTGTTTCTACTTTCCTCACTTGAATCAGCTCTTGTTGAAGAAAAACTACTCAATGATATTGAAATGAAATTATTGTAGGATCCAAAAATAACCCTAGCCAATTCTTTAGCTATTTTCTCTTTACCTTCTATATCAACACCTTGAAAAAACAACCATGTTTCTTCTTTAACATCATCAATGTTTCTCACTTTCCCTTTTCTTTTTACCAAACCTGACCTACATTGCAAGACCATGCTCGCGATTTCCGGTATGATATCTTTTTGCCATGGAACCTTTTTCTCCAAAGCATTGGTTAGGGTTTTCATGTTCTCTAAGTTGAGTTCTTTGAACATGCTTATGTGCTCCATTTCCATAAGGTCACTAGAAGATGTTGAATTAGGGTTAGTGTTATTACTCTCTGGAATGTAGGTTTGCAAAGAAGGTTCATTGGATTTGCTTCCACTTTTGGAGATCCAAAAATAGTGATCACTTTGTGAGTGTTGTTGTTGCTCATATGAGAAACCTGAATTGGATGAAGAAGGTGATAGTGAAGATAATGTGAGGGTTTTGTCACAATATTGATAGGGTTGATTTTGGATTGAACCATACATTGAGTTCCACTTTTTGCAAACCTCTCCCACTTGGACACACTTCTGTAATTAGAATAAACAATAAAATATTTTATCAAGTAAACATTTGTGAAAATATTTTAGTAATTACTCTAAAAAAACAAACTATTATTTGTGAAGTAGAACAACAAAGACTTAATATTTGTTAACTTTTTTAAAGCCTAATTAAATTCAAGAGTCATCTAATATGGACTAGGTCCAAAAGTGGACCTCACAGTTTTTAATAAAATATTATCTATTTTATATGATTAAAAATTTTATTTTTTATTAAAAATATTAAGGGTCAGCCTTGAACTATTAAAATACCCTTAAATTCATATAATTATTCGTACCAAAAGAAATAATGTGATATCATTATGTGGGGGAATAATTGGTCCATATATATCAATAAATAATAGATTTAATTTGTATGTGGGGCATGGTAAAATATAATTACTATGGTATGTTAATTTGAAGATATATAGAAGTAGAAGAATGATTGTGATAATAATGAGTACCTGATGATTGTTGATTCCTTTATTTTCATTTTTGTATTGTTGTAGCCATGCAGGAAGACATGAAGTTGATGAATCACTATTACAACCACTGCTTTGCAAACTTCTAACTTCGTTCTCAATTTTTGTTGAAGGTTCCATAAAACAACCTGATTCTTCCTTTTCAATCTCATCATCTCCAACTCCTTCATGTAATAGCCAACTAGTTCTATTGTCAGCTTTCTCTTTTCTGCACACATTTTTATCTGCTCCACTGATACCAAAACAAAAACAAAAACAAAATGATAAGGAAATCGAAAATTTAATTATTACTCTTATCAAAATACTAATAATATTAACATAGTCTATTTTACAACATAATTAAATAAAAGTGAATAAATAAAATGATCGATAATATTAACTCAAAAATTTAATAATTTTGCACCAATGGTGCAAAAAAAATTTATATATATATATTTACTAATTAATTAAATGTGTTAAAATATGTTTTTTAATGTATGTGAGAACTATTTTACACTTAAATTCTAAAAGAAAAACCACTTTTTTTAAGCTAGTTTTAATCAACCAAGAAAGCAACACTAAAATGACTAACATGTCTCAAGTTTCGATGCACACACTTTTAGTCATTTTTTCCTTTAATTACAGTAACTACTTGAGAAAGAAATAGAAAAGAAGAAGAAAAAAATTTGAAATAGTTTTTATTGATGTTTTAACCTTTAAGAAGAAAAAGACAATTCCATTATTTATCCCTTTCCCAATGTCCATTTTGAGATAGATAATCATCCATCAAAACAAAGAAAACAGTTTTTCAAATACAAGTATAGACAGAATTAAAGCCAAACAGCACACAATTAATTATATCAAACTTTACCAAAATACATACTAAAAAGAATTGAAATGACAATAGAAATTAAAGACATGAAAACAAATGAATATTTAACTTTGGAAATTTTCATTTGTATGTATTATTTTGTTGTTATTTCAACTTTTTCTAGTAGCGATGTTAATTTTACCTGTGAATGATGAGACTGAGACGCAAACTTCCAGCGGGGATAGTGATAGGATGAAGATTCCAAATAGTTTCAAGTGATGGTTGTCCATTTTTACATCTCATGTAACCTTGAAAAGTAGCAATACACATCAACCAAAACCTTCCACTACTTTGTCCAAAACCATTAACAATTTTTCCAATCTCAATTACCATGTGTTCTATTGGACAATAATAACCTCTAATCCCTTGTTGCTTTCTATAATCAAACAACCATTTAAGATCTCCAAGATACAAAACATACCCTTTTCCATGATAACTCTTTTTTGCATGTCCCTTAAGTTCTTCAACTTTTTGCTCAACTTCTACCCTTGAAACATTGATAAAATTAGAAAGAGAAAGAGAAATAAACTTGACACCTTTAAGAGACTCGTCAACAATATCCCCTTTATCAAATTTATCCATCACTCCTTTTACTACACCTTCAAGATTAGACACACACTCTCCAACAACCACAATACTTTTTCTTTGATTCATTTTCAAGTTATCCACAACACTATTGATATCCTCAACCCTAATTGGATCCAATACTACCAATGATTTGTTTGAAACTTTCTCTCCACCTTGAGAAGGAGAAGGAGTTAGATTATTGTTTTCATTTGAATTTCCACTCAATGAAGAAGGATTGTTATTGTTTGAGCATATTTCCAAAGAAATAGCTTGTTCAACATTGCTTTTGACTTGAGTACTATTAAATCTTGCTTCTCTCATAACCCTACTAACACTAGGATCATCCAAAATTGAAATAATTAGTTGTTCAAGCTCGATCTTCACCGTCAAAAGTGGTTGTTGTTGATTCTCGATCGATCCACGGCGTTGATGAGCTTGAGCGCGCTTAAAAGCGGCAACTAAAGCATTTGAGATAGAAGGATACTGAGACTGAGACTGCTGAGAATGATGAGAACTCAACATAGGGCTAGAAGTTGTCGCGGGCAAGCGATTCAATGCAACGTTGAAACAAAGCTCTAAAGCCTTACATTGAAGAGGGTGAGAATGAGATTGAAGACAAGCTGTTCTGAATAAACCATTAGTAACACTAAGCATAGTGTTTGCTACATGGAGGGGTGTTACTTGAGCATGGCCGCGACGCTTCGCGAGGGTTATTGCTTGCTTTACTATGTTTGCAGCCTCTACAGTTAGGCCTTGTTGCAAAGAACAGTTTCCTGTTCTCATCTTTAGGATATAATTATCTTTCTTATATAAGGTAATAAAACAAAAGAAAAAAGAATGAGAGAATGATGATATATGGAGAAGACTAAGAGGAAA
>NC_021163.2:26225484-26273015 GCF_000331145.2 Cicer arietinum | reverse complement strand
AAGAGTGGTAGGGGAAACTTATAGGGTGATGAAGAACCAAGTTGTTTTGTTGGTACTTGGTATAATATAACTATATATAAGATAGTTTATATGGTTGGAAGCTAGGTATTGTTATGATGATAATATATAAAAGGTGAAGGATTGATCTCACTAATTGTTTTTGAATGAAACTTGTTTCTTATGACTTGTGAGTAGAATATGAAGGATAAAAAAGATGGTTTGGTCTAAAGGGAGTATAGGAGAGAAAAAGAAGAGGAGGGAGAGGGAGAGGGAGAGGGAGGGGTATGAAATTTATGGGAGGTGTGTGACTTGTGCTTTTCTTGTGGGTGAGGTAAATTTGGGGTCCAAAAGTGGATTTTGTTGTAGAAAGTGGATTGCATGTGCTGACAAGTAGGAGTACTATTTCACCGGTATCAAAGGCAACTCAGCTTTGCCTTCTCTCTCTCTCATTCAACAAATTTTGTAGAAAAAGTTTTAGTATTTGCAAGTGGGGGCACTTTCTCTTCTATGCATAATAACATTTACTACAACTAGTACTTTCTTCTTTTTTAAGAGAGGAAGATACCAAGGTTCATACTAATCTTGGATCTTAATTAAATCTTGAGTGCTTAATATATACTCCATCTGGAATGAAAAACAAACAACAAAATATAGTTGAAAAATTTAGTTTTAATAAATTAATTTTTTAACTATTATTTTTGCTTTTATTTCATTTTTGAAGGAGTATATTATATTTGCATTACAATCCAAGAGTACTGATCAATTGAAAATTTCTATCACATAAATTATATTGAATAATTGAAAGTTATTGTCATAAATAATATATTTTCTCTTCACAATACACAAAAGATTAAGAAATATATATAAATAATTTCAATTGATTTTATTTATTTAAAAGTGATTAATACGCTCCATCTAAAAGAATAGACACTCTAAGTGTCTTAATTTAATCTCTCATAATTTATAGAATAATTTATGATCAAACATTACTTAATTCTAGATTTAGTTGAAGACTCTTCTCTCGAGGCATTACAAGTGAAAAGGAAAACAAATCAATGTGATTTTTTTATCGATAATTATTATGTAATAAGTTGACTAATGACTATTGTAATAATTATGGCGCGCTCTAGAAGTGGAAAATAAAAAATTGGTTAAAGAAAAACATAGAAAATAAAAATAGATCAACGCTCCTTCTGTCATATGAGAGAGAGGAAATATTATTTGGTGATCACTAATCCAATCTATATGTATGAGTTTTTTAGCTTTTTTAATTGAATTTTAATTTTTGACAATATAAAATTAAATGAAATATATTATGGAATCATAATTTGTGATCATATATTTAAAAGCGCATGAACAAAGAAAGGGGCAGAAGAGCAACATTGATATTATTTTTGATGAGAGTGCCAAAATGGAGTGCCTGAAAAGAGAATGTGTACGATTTTCTTCCAGACCCAAAGCCAACATGGGAATAAAGTGTTAATTAAGTTCCTTTTCTTTATTTTTTTACTGATTAAAAATCTAGTAATAATAAACTAACTATAGACGCCTTTGAAAAACTCATCATCATGTTGCATGGGATCAATTCAAACACCAATATTCTCTTCTTCATTTCTTAAACTTACATATGAAGAGGTTAGGCAACTATGTCTTTTTAATTTCAAGTAGAGTCGGTAAAGACTTCATGTTAAAAACAAGCCATAATGCAAACATTGGTGGGTACAAAAAATGGTTCAAACTTGAGTTTGAGTTAGTGTGATTTAATTTGGTTTAGAGAATTCATAGATAGTTGTGTCAAATTTATGTTGGGGGGCATAAATATTGAATTCTTGAATATTAATTGGCTTTATTCATAGAAAGCAGAGCATGCAGTAAGTGGTGTTCTTCCATCTATCTAGGTGTGCACCAAAAAGAAAATCAGAGAATATTTTCGAACACAGATACCTCCCTTTCAATCCTCAATCATCTACTTCACTTTTACTTGTTTTGTGCAATGACCCATGACGTATCAATAATGTGTGAATCACTCCATGCATGTCATCTTGAGTTTAATGTTACATGATGAGTAACATCATAACTAAGAAGGACACATGATGATCCAACAATCATCGATACTTCATATATAATGGATCACTACTTGATGACCACTCAATGCTACAAATAGTACAAACCATTGGAATGCCTAGGTTTAGATATTTTTTTAATTTACTTAAAATTTGTGCTTAGATGCTAATGGTGGTTTGTCACGTGACTAAAGCAGGTAGAGAAGATAATTAAGTAGATGGTTAGAATTAGAAACCAAAATGAATCTATTAACAGGTAATCCAAATCATGAAACTGTATATAAAAGTAGGTTGTGCTTTTGGTTTGGGTGTGAGTGATGAGCACAAGCATTTACTGACTATAACTAGCAATAGAGCATTTTTCAAGTCAAAAAGTACCTTCTATCTTTGTTGGCCTAAAAAGACTTGCAAAGAGCACCAAATTATATCAACACATAGGACTCTGTTATGCTAGCTAGAAAAGGAGTGTTTGAACAAAAAACATTGGAATATATACACTTACAATACTTCTCTCTCTACCCCCACCAATATACTATAACGGTTTAACTTTTTTTATTTTTTGAAATAAAGGGTTATTGTTATCCTAATTGTTGATCTCTAAATCTATTTGGACACCATGAGATTTTGAGACAAAGTGAAAGGTACAGGACTATCTTTTCTCTTCTTTCTCAATCAAAACACCCCTCTTATTTTCCATTCAAACACATTTTATTCGAACTCAAATATTAATATGCCCTCAACTTTTGCTTAAAGTAAAGTAGTCTCTCATAAAGCAATATTAAAAGTAAAATATGGCATTATCTACTCAAAAGGGACGCTCATTTTATGCTTTTTGAGCTTCAAATAAGCATCTTCGACCTCTACGTGGCCATGTGGCAGAAAGCAAATATCTAAGCATCTCCAACCAGGTTTATGGTAGGATTCATAGTATTTCTTTACTATTTCTAAAATTCATTTAAGCTAAATTATTAATTAACATTACATACATTCATGTAATACTCTGTTAAATAAAACATTTGAGGCTAAAAATGATCAGTTTTAAGTCAAAATCAATTCTATCAATTATACTCAAACACAACTAAACATATCAAAATCAATGTTATATTTTTAGAATCAATTGACTCCTCCAAAAGTGTAATTAAATCACAATATCATGCACACAAAAATTAATTTTTGTGGTATAATAGGGGCTATTTATTAAAGAGAATTATGTCAGAGTTGCTTAAAAATGCAATTATTTTAATAAATATAGGTGAGTTGTTTAACGATATGTTAAATAGAGGCTTTAAAGAATACAGAACGAAAATGAGTTCTTTACATTTTGTGATGAGAAATAGAAGATTAGTTAATAATATTGGGGGGCAGGATGGGCAGCTTTAAAGGCTAGAATGGGGAGGAAAAAGTTGCTCTAATTTTGACATGACAGCCTTGTTAATGTAAAGGTGGTGGAATTACGTACCACACACAAACCTTTTTTCCCCAAAAGTTTCTTATTATTTTATGCCTAAATATCTGATATGCACTTGTGAATTATTTATGAGGAAGAAGGCCAGTATATCCTGAGGAATACAAATGATTACTCTACCTCGTGTTATCTGCGCACAACCGCAGAAGAAGAATCGAATCTAGGCACTTCATGGCAGGCTATACTGTATTATTGTATGTATAGAGATAGAGTATTGTTTACACAAAATGGGGTTCTGGTGGGTTTATCTTGCCGTCTCAAATATAATGACTTAATCTATAGGTAATAACGGAAGTTGACCTGACTAGTACTATTAACAATTAATTTAGGATGTTGTACAATCAAAGATTAATAAAAATATAAACTGAATTTTAACGCAATAATTAAAATGGTGTCCATGAAACACATGTCCTTGTTAAAAATCGGCCTTGACACCATTCATCATAATGGTGGCCTCATAGCAAGAATCCTACTTATTCCATCCAAGTTGAAGCAATAGTTTGTCGAGTTCAAAGCTTTCATTGATTATGGTTGACTATTCTTTGTAACGACAATCGAAAACATTAAAGAAATCGTTCACACAAAAAGACACATAAATGGGTTTGGGAGTTGGGACTCATCTAGGTCAAAGATCCACAAGACGCAAAGAATGTCACTAGAGGTTGCAAGGAGGTCAGGGTGTTGGCTCTTTTTATCAACAATGAAGATGGCTTATAAGTGTAGTTGCGGGTGTTCAAACAAGTGATTGGATCTTGTTATTTAAGGTATCACAGTTGGACAATCTTGTTGTAGACGATGTTGCACCATTTCATGGCAAAATACATGTATTTCAACTCCATGTTGGCTCCAAATCAACAATGTTTCCCCAAATGTGATATGTCTCATTCCCTAAATGACAAGAGTTTTGCCCCTCCTTGTTGGTACTAACAAAACCCCTTCACACTATACCTAGTTTGGATCGAGGGAAGTTATATTTTTTTATTTTAACGTTCTAGTTCCCAGAAGAATATAGTCTTCATAATCCGAAATTTGATCAGAAGGTAAGTAAAATCTAGTAAAAAATTGTTCTAGACAGGATTCGAATTCGAGTTCTCTCGAACGATTCTTCTTTAACTTAAGTTCATTAAACACATGAACTCTATCATTTGCTTAACAAAGTTTTAATTTTGTTCTTCAAATTAGAAATAGATTGGTTAAAAATTGTCAATTTAGTTTATATTTAAAATGTATTTTTCTGTTAAATTTCTATACTTGTGTTGTTGTAAATGTTAATGTACAGAGATGTTATTCTATTTGGTTAAACTATTTATGTATTGTCGTATATATAACCTTCCTATATAATATATGAGTATCTCAATAATTTGTGATGAGTCCTAATAATAAGGGATAATGTAAAAGAATTCTTTAACTAGTTTATAAATATTGTAAATGTTGTCATATATAAACTTCAATAATTTAGTCTAATGGTTAATGGTTAAAAGACAGGTATTAAATCTGACAGGTTGCGAATTTAATCCCTTCCAGTGCCATTGGATAGATGCAAATGTAAATCTCTTTATCGTTTTTCCTACGTTAGACTAAGACAAAAGACTATGTGGTTCATTATGACAGCAATGAAGGTATTAGAGGGTTGAGTAAATATGTTACACTATCACCCATATTCAAGTAACAATTTTTTTTATGTACCTGGGTAAATATCAATAGTGGACGTGGTCTTTGGGCTGGTTACGCTGGTATGTCATTTGCATTGCAATGGTGAACGTGATTAAACGACTTTGTTGTAGAGTCAAAGACCAATAGATATATTGATAGATGTATAAAGTTTGCCCATGGGTGCGACTGAAGAATTAAAGCATCCTATAATAAAAGATGCAATAGATGTGAAGTAAGGAAAATTACTATATTAGCGGTGTCCACACTTGCACAACCTCATTCATTTCCAATAGCCCTAAATATACTAACATGTACTTTGTTTTACAAGGTAACTAATGTATAATTGTTGAATGTTTTGTTGAATTAGTAAGTGCAGATCTTAGCATCCTACTAATAAAGCCCCAAGTGCAGGAGGTTACTTGAAGACCCAGGATAACAAAGGGGGAAACATTTGAGATCACAGTAAAGAATCAAAACCTACCCTAACAGTAAAAATGTAATACTAAACAGTGAAAAAGATAGCCGCCTATAATTTATAAGGAATTAAGAATAACAAGCAAAGTTCGTGAATTACAGAAACTTTGTATTCAAGTATTATTACTATTACAACGATCACATTTCTACATGAAATCAGATGAATATCTGTTAGACATACTATTATTAGTACATATATGCTGAAGAAATACTATACACTTAACTGTCAATTATTACAATGCAGCATCAACCTTATCCCATTTATAAAACCTTATTGCTTGTTGGAAGTAATGGTACTAGCATAATCCACACTAACATGCAGAGCTATTACCTTATCCCATTTATAAAACCAAATTATAAAACCAATTTGACGAGTAAAACATAAAAATGAGAGGCAATAATTCTGAGAAGGGAAAATTGTATATAAAACCATACAAATTCATTAACACAACTTTAACTACCTTAACCTTTGTGTATAGCTAATCCAAGATCATTCTGAAGTAATGGAGCAAGCATGTATTCCACTGCTGATCTCTGCTTGGTAACTTCATTTAGAATCGCCAATTGAGCTTCCTCACATGCTTTTTCATTTGGGAAACCGAGGGTCCATCTCCCATCTGCCAAATGATCAGGCTTGCTCAGATTGTTGTCTCTGGCTTTAATTGTATAAAACTGTGGATCAAAATTTCTGATTCTAAGATGCAACCACGAGGGGTGGTCTTCATCAATTTTAGGCTGTATCAAACAAAACAAAAAAGTGCAAATGAATCACGCTGAAGAATTCAAAAGATTATGACTTGAGCAAAATATAGAAAACCCCCCTCTCCCCAAAAACACATTCAATACCCATAGATTACTGGACATGATATGATTGTTTTTCTGTCGCTTGACATGGGAATTTTAAAAGAGAAAAAACTGAGATGCAGCAAAATTTAGTCGGGAAGAGTTAATAGTTTTTCCACCTTTGTTTTAAATTTTAGTGCAGTTGATAGTTCAATGAACCTCACAAACACCGAAAAGTAGTGGATAAAAAAAGTGAAAGTATTAACAGGAACTCTAATGCAAGACCGCAATACACACAAGCATGTGCTTGAGATATCGGCAGCATTCACATTAACACAAATGCACTGCATGGCAAGAGAGTGTAAAGAATTTTATCCATGAGACTATCTCGAACGTGGCAACACATGAAAATAAAAAAGTTTGGAAGCCAACCAACAAAGTATAAGATGATGATAATAGGTCACCCTCATCTCGGTGATATTTAACATTAACCTTAAGATGAGTATCTATTAGATTAGTTGATCGAAGGCTCGTCATAGAAACTAAAAGAACAAGCAACCGCAGACAGCTACAATCGAGAGTTCACAAAATAATCACGAAACGAACAAGGACCAAGAATGGCAGAAACAATTTCAAGAGCAACCCAATGGGATATTGCTAAATAAAGCCAAGATTAACTAAGAGCTCACAGGTTTGATCGAACCTACTGATACTATGTCATGAATAAGGGTTTGATGCCTTTTGCTTTGACATTTCGCAGTATAAATGGTAGTTACAACATTTACCTCTAATAATTACAAATTAAGGGGATCAAATCAAATTCTGATTTGTCTAACTTATTCTAGGAAAGCTGATAAATATAATTACAAATTGATATGATTTCCTGATTCACATCTTCACTTTTTGTAAAACAAAAATATAATCAGACCAACATCATTAAAATCTCAGAAGCTAGGCTCTGACAAGCAAAAAGTTAAGATAATATTGACTTACACATAACCCAGCCAGTGGAGCGATCGCAATCACAACTCCATGTCGACTGCGGAATGGGTGTTTCTCTGCAAGAAGCAATTTTCCAATCATTCCACATGCCATTGGTATTACATATACATCCCGAATTGCAGAATTTGAAAATGCAATTCCACATGGCATTCCAGATTCTGCAGAAGAGTTACACAGCATTAGAAATTTTAAAATAAAAATACCAGAGGCACAACCAAGTTTAAACATATGATGCCCACCCAAAGAAACATTGGACCCAAAGCTAGCAGATGAAACATTTGAAGTTCGGTTTGTTCCAGAATCATTGGTTGAACTGACCATAGTGTTCAACAATGGCTTCTCAACCAATATACTTTTGAAAATGAGTGTGTTCAGCTGGAAGTGGAGAATAAATGCCTACAGAAATAAATGGTATCATAAGTAGGCTTCAGTAATTTTAAAGAAGAGACACTAAAATGCATGATGAAATTAACAGCAGAGATTAAAATCATTAAGATATACACACAGATATAATGTATGGGTTGAACAGGATAGCTCATAAATTGATTAAAAACTTACCACCAATCGAACAGAATAAATAACAATACCTTCATTGCATTATACATCCTTTGCCAAGCAAAGTACGAAGATGTTTCGCCTGCCATAGACATCAATTTACTTGTGATGAAATCATAATCAGTACTTGATACAGTTCAATATCAACAGGAAAATACTTAAAGAGGCCAATAGTTCGTGCAAAGGTGACAATACCATTGGTAGATTGTTGGTGAAGAACAAGCTCAAACAAAAATAATGGATCTTTATATTGGGAAGATTGTTCAAGAACTGCATGCAATATAACGCATGTGCATTGGAGAAAGAAAAAAAATTAGAATCTTTCATGATAATTTCCTTTTTGTTAGCACAACAACCATCAAGCCTAATCTAAACAGGCTTACCGACCTGAATTAAGGGATGTCATTGGACTCAATCTAAATAAATAAAACTTCAATGGTACAACAAGAATTTTGACTCCCGTTTTTTTGTTAGAAAAACATTTATGCAATTTGTTCAGCCATATTAACCGTATACTAACTTTTAGCTGATCAGAAACCAAGTTACGCAATAAATTTGTATTCAATCTAAAAGTGAACAAAGTAATAAATACCTCTTATACAGCTTGCCCATTCAGTTCTTATTGCATCTGGAATATGATCAAACCAAATTCCATCAAGTTCTTTCAGAAAGCATACACGAGATTGATCATATGAAGTCTGCCAATGGAAACTAGAAACTATAAAACTTTAGATATTCTGAGTACATAAATACAATTTGGTAAACAGAAGTAATAATAGCATGGATAAATCATCCTTAATTCCTATAACATGTATATCATCAAAAACTAAAGACTAAATCAACCACATAAAGCTATATAATCCATCCACATGCAGATTAAAAAATCATGTATTATCATATAACTATGGCTAGCATACATATCTTCCCAGAACAAATCAAGATGTTGACTGTAATTAACTTTCATTGTTTTCTTTTATTCCATAAAATATTTCCTAGTTTCCTTAGATAGATTATGTGCATGTTGATTTCAATGCATAAATTGAAAAGATTGTTAATTCTGTTTTCTACATATATTTATACATCCACTCATGTAAAATTAACAGTGTCCACTGATCAGTTCCAAAAATGACATATTTTCATTAATCATGCATCTTACAATCTGTGAATCTCTGTAGTCAATAGCGCCCACTGGAGCAGTGTAGCAGCCACTAGCCGCAACACAAATAATTGGTTCATGAAAACAAGTTTTCCAGCAAATGAAGACAGAGTACTAGCATAAATTATCCATCTTTAAGTTGCACTATGGAACAATTAGATTATTAAATACCTTTTAGCCATATCAATTAGCAAAAGTTTCAACTCACTGAAAACGAGATAACTTATACATCAGTATTGAAGTCGATACTTCTCTCTATGCAAGCTCAGTCACCCAGATATCTTATATGTGTTGTCGTCTATTTTCTTTGACATCTACCATATATATTCTAAAATAAATATGTTTTATACTCTTCAGATCAATTATATGCTCATTTATATGCATAACTGATCAATTTCAAATCATAAGACAAATGCACAGGCAGAGTCTCTACTCCTGGCACATTAGGAGATGCGACTTTGTGATCTTTCAGCTTGCATCATTTCATAATCTGATTGTGAGATTGATGTTACACTTTTTTTGCATAAGTATTGACATACTGCATAAATTAGTATCCCCACAGTATGAGGCTTTAACAAATGGTAATGAATAATAGTTAATCGAAACTTTGAAAGAAGAAATAATCAAAGCAATTTCCATAATCAATACATCGTCAATGTAAAATATTAATTTTGCTCAGCCATATTTTGATAGGAAAACTACAAGCAAAACTCATGCACGTAGATACCAACTTGTAATAGTGTGTATGGAAATTAGGTGAAGCTGTTGAATACTTACTTTGAACAAGAGAAGATTATCACTATTAAGTCCCTCTCTGTGGAAGATAAGTAGCTTTCGTAGGCACCATCCAACATGCCATAGCATCATTGCAGAGAGGGATTGCTGGAAGGCTAAAACCTTAAGGAGGGCGTTTATAATCTGTCAAATTTACGAGGACATGGCTATTTTGTTATCATTATGCATGCTATAATGGAACAAAATTTGACAACTAAAATTATATAAAAAATTTAATGATGAAGATTAATTTCATCAAAGAGATTAAAATAACAATGTTACATAAAATCAAGGGAAAACAACTTGAAATATAGGTTGTAAATATTGGTTAACTATGTGAATAATTAACCACTCAACCGTAAATATGTTCAAATAGTTGATAATGACTTGTGTAATATAGCTAATAAAGATTTGTTTCCATAATAAGACATATTTGGTTAGATATGATTGGTACAGTTCTATCCTCTTGTAATTCCATGATTTTGATGGGTGTGTGTATGCATACGTTGAAGAATTATGAGAAATCAAATTTGATTTTCTTTTATTTTATATTATTTTGTTTATTTTTATGTTATGATTATGTCATTATTACTCATTATTACTATTGTAATTTCTTTTACTATATAAACAGCTCAGGACTGTAGTAATAAGATATGAAAGTATTTTGCCTTTTACTTTCTTTATGGTACCAGAGATCTTGGTTAGGGTTTCACAGCCTAATGGAGTTCAGGGATTCAAACTTAAAGGGGTACCAACATTTTGTTTTTAATTTACATACGACCTGTTTTGCGACCCAGCCCATTTTTCCGTCTACCTAATAGCACACAATACCCCATAGAAGGCGGCTATTATGGGTAGCAGCGGCGGCGGCCGCAAAGGTTTTGGTGAAAAATCAAAAGTGGTCAACAATGCCGGCAGTAGTGGTTCAAGCAGCGGCAGCCCATAATGGGGTGGTCCTAGTGGCGGGGGCGGCCCAGCCGACAATGGCCCAGAAGGTGGTTTCTCCAACAATTTTTTTCCAATTTTTTTTTGCCATGAGGGAACTTCTAATACCCTAAAGGTTGAGTCTCAAACTCCTTCTTGCTTTATAGCTCAGAGAGGTAATTTTCCAAATACTACTCTACTCAGTATCAATCCTAGTTATACTTGGATTATCGATTCTGGTGCTACTGATCATATGACGAAGAAGTCAAGTTTGTTTTCTTCTTATAATCCTTGTGCAGGTAACCACAAAATTAATATTGCAGATGGCTCTCTTTCAATCATTGCAGGGAAAGGTTTTGTTATTTTGTCACCTTTGTTAACGTTAAAATATGTCTTACATGTTCCTAATCGGTCGTGTAATCTGTTATCCATTACTAAATTAACAAAGGATATAAATTGTCAAGTTAGCTTCTTTCATTCTCATTGCACTTTTACAGATTTGAACACGGGGAAGATGATTGGCAATGCTAAGGAAAGTGGAGGACTCTATTATCTTGACAATGGACTTGACTTCAAAGACCAACCTAAAATAAGTACCTGCTTTGAATCTACTTTCTTTTCTTTTAATAATGGTGATATTATGTTATGGCACTTACGGTTAGGACATCCTAGTTTTTCGTATTTGAAACATTTGTTTTCTAAATTATTTTCTAAGAAAGATTTGTGTTTATTTCATTGTGAAACTTGCAAATTTGCTAAATATCACCGTGCTTCTTCTTCTACACAACCATATAAACAATCATAACCGTTTGCAGTTACTCACAATGATGTTTGGGGTCTTAGTAGAATAAAAATCTTTTATAATAAAAAATGGTTCATAACTTTTATCGATGTTCATACTACAATTTGTTGGGATTATTTATTGAAAGAAAAATCGGAAGTTGAACAGGTTGTCAAAAATTTCTTTAAAATGGTGCAAACTCAATTCCAAACAAATATTCAAGTCTCTAGAAGTGACAATGGTAAAGAATATTTTAATATGCTTTTGTCAGATCTTTTTCTTGAAAATGGGGTAGTTCATCAAAGTTCTTGTGTTAATACACCCCAACAAAATGCAATTGCAAAGAGAAAAATAGGCATCTTCTTGAGGCTGCTAGAGCTTTACTCTTTGCAAATAAGGTTCCAAAATATTTGTAGGGTGAAGCTGTTTTAACTGCATCATATTTAATTAATTGTATGTCATCTAACGTTTTAGATTTTCAAATCCCTCTGTGTTTTTCAAAATTTCCTTTGACTCATGTCTTTGCTGATTTTCCATTAAAAGTTCTTGGGTGCACTACTTTTGTTCATGAACATAAACAACTTCGCAAACTCGAGCCACGAGCAATTAAAATGTGTTATTGGGTGCAATGCTTTTGTTCACGAACATAAACAACTTCGCCAACTCGAGCCACGAGCAATTAAAATGTGTTTTTACTTTTTATTGGTTACTCTCTAACTCATAAGGGTGTAAATTTTGTCAGATCTTTTTCTTGAAAATGGGGTAGTTCATCAAAGTTCTTGTGTTAATACACCCCAACAAAATGCAATTGCAAAGAGAAAAATAGGCATCTTCTTGAGGCTGCTAGAGCTTTACTCTTTGCAAATAAGGTTCCAAAATATTTGTAGGGTGAAGCTGTTTTAACTGCATCATATTTAATTAATTGTATGTCATCTAACGTTTTAGATTTTCAAATCCCTCTGTGTTTTTCAAAATTTCCTTTGACTCATGTCTTTGCTGATTTTCCATTAAAAGTTCTTGGGTGCACTACTTTTGTTCATGAACATAAACAACTTCGCAAACTCGAGCCACGAGCAATTAAAATGTGTTATTGGGTGCAATGCTTTTGTTCACGAACATAAACAACTTCGCCAACTCGAGCCACGAGCAATTAAAATGTGTTTTTACTTTTTATTGGTTACTCTCTAACTCATAAGGGTGTAAATGTTTTGAACCAAAATAAAAAAGAATTTTTGTAACCATGGATGTTACTTTTGTTGAAAATCAACCATTTTTTTACTAACTTTCATCTTCAGGGGGAAAATTTTAAGGAAAATTCATCTTTTGCATTTGAAAATATCATTACTTTAGGTGATATAATGTTGTCACAAAATTTTGAGACTTTTATTGATGCACCAAAAGAAAGTGTCCAAGAATCCATATTGGAACTCAATTCACTTATGAATGAAGTTCCGACATATTTGGAAGCAACAATTTCAAGTCAAAATCACAATGAACAAATTATTGATCTCGATAATAATGAATGACCACCTTAAATGCCACAACATAATGACTCAGATAAAGAGACACAAAGCAGGTTTACGACTGTTGACCCTACTTGGAAAGGAAATATCTTTGAAAAAAGAAACTATAAACAAAGAAATGAATGACCGATTCTCCGACCCTTCCAAGATTCCTTACCAATAGATAATCCAACACATCGTCCTGATACAAGTAAGTCTTTTTATGTTCTTAAGGGTCGTGTTGAGTATCTTGTTATAGATCTTCCTATTGCAATTAGGGAACATGTTAGATCATGCACTATACATCCTTTGCCTAATTATGTGTCATTCAAAATTGTCTTCTTCATTTGTTGCGTTTACCTCTCAGTTGTCTGCGGTAGAAATTCCAAAAAATGTACATGAGGCTCTAAAAATTCCAAAGTGAAAGGAAGTTGTTCATGAGGAGATGAAAGCTCTTGAGAAAAATCAAACTTTGAGAGTCATGATTTTACCTACTGGAAAGAATAAATGGATCTTTACTGTGAAATATAATTCTGATAACAAAGTTGAAAGATACAAGGCATGTTTGGTTGCTAAAGGGTTTACTCAAACATATGACATTGATTACTCATAGACTTTTGCTCCTATTGCCAAATTAAACAATTGCTCCTATTGCCAAATTAAACAATATTAAAGTTCTCTTGTCCTTGGTGGTGAATTTGATTTCTCTTAACCAATTTGATGTAAGAAAATGCTATTCTGAATGGTGATTTGGATGAGGAAGTATACATGGATAGCTCTCCTAGCTTTGAAGACAAGGTTGGTTCAAATGTGTGCAAACTCCAAATATCCATTTATGGTCTCATGCAATCCCCAAGGGTTTGGGTTTGAAAAATTCACTTGGTCAGTTAAAAGGCAAGGATATGTTGGTAAGATTCCAATTCTAATTGTATATGTAGATGATATTATTCTCACAAGAGATGACATTGTTGGAATGGAATGATTGTTGATCCCTTTTATTTTATATTATTCTATTTATTTATGTTGCCTTGTACTTTATTCAGTGTATATATATATATATATATATATATATGATCTGCAATCATTCTCCAATTAGAAATAAAATTCAGAATTTTTTTGCAACTTGGTATAAATTATAAGAACTCCCAATCTTGGGTAATGGGGGATTTGCATACCGAATGCCTGAATTGTGGCTAATTTTGGGGTCCTAAATTGTGGCAACTGTGAGCATTCTTCAGTGCAGCTTTGGTGGCCTCACTGTGCCCTTTGATAATGGTGCCTATCAGGACCCTAGATGTTGTTGTCCCCCACCACCTCCCTTAACCGCCGATCACACCCACAAGGATGATATCCGAGAACAGTCAACCTCAGAAATATTTAATTGTTGACCAGACCATGCAGGGTCAACTGTCGAAAGGAGATCCACCAAAAAATGTTGCATGTTTTGGATGGAAATTTGGTGACTTAGAGGAGTAAAAAACAAAATGTAGTTGCAAGATCAACTGCAGACAGAATTTAGAGCTATGGCTCAAGGGGCATATGAGTTGCTATGGATGAAGTTCGTAATATACGACCTCATAAAACAATAAAAAGCTCCATGAGATTACTGTGTGACACTAACAATGCCATTAGATTGCACACAACCCAATTCAGCATGTCAAGACAAAGCATTCAGAGGTAGATCGATATTTCATTAAGGAGAAATTAGACAGCAGTCTAATAACCACAACATTCATCCCTTATGGACTTCAGTTGGCAAATATGCTCACTAAGGGACTTACTATAGAGCAGTTTTACAATCTTACTTGAAAGCTGGCAATGGTAGCTGTCCATTCCCGAGCGATATGCAATATTTGATTAAATATGATTTGTACAGTTTTATTCTCTTGTAATTCCTTAATCAGGATCGGTGTAGTCTATATATATGATTTGTAATCATTCTATTGGTAATAGACATGATGTAGTATGCCATTCTAAAAATTATGTTCCTGTTCAATTCAATTCAATCGATACTTACCCTCACATCCCGAGTTCCATATAGCCCTATCATTGGAGATAAGAAACAATCAAGATCTGCAAAATTTGCATGAAAAAGAAACAAACAAATAATTCAATCACTTACTAAAACACAATAGTTAGTATACATAATTGAACAAAATATTGATACCTTTACTTTCTGCCAAAATAAGCAACAGAAATGTAAAAGCTAACAATAGGCTGCAATCCTCAGAGAAGACAAATTCAAGTATTCCACTCCTGGAACAATAGCAATTTCATTACATTTAGATAGAGATTAGAGAGGACCATAATACATAAATGATCAGGATGCTTCCTTTTGATGTCAACTACTTCTATAGCATTACTACTAATAATCTAGGAATTCCATTTATCAATACAATATAAGGTTTCTTTTCTTATATCCCACACTTCCCTGTGGGTCTTCCTTCAGACATATATACACAAACAAAAGGAAAGTAATGAATGCTCAAGAGTGAAGACAGAACAAAACGATCTAAACAGTATAAAGTCTACAATGTAACTTACACTTAAAAAACAATGAAAAGATATGAAGAAAAAAATATGCCAACCTTTTGGAACAAAATTCGCCATTACTTAAACAAGACATGAAATCATCCCAATGAGCACCTAAATAGCTCCCATAGATGCTCTCAGCTCCAATTAACTCCGGAGCATAACATATAGTTCTTTTTTCGCTCAAGCCCTTTAAAAAAAGTTTAACATCATCATGGCCATCAGAACCATTCCCTTCACCGTGAACTCTCACATTTAAGTTTAAAAAATGATACAAGATGAAACACGCGACATTGTTAATCATGCTTCTTCCACCAACAACTTGAAGAAGGCATGATACAATATATAGTGAAGTGACAGCAGATAAACCTGGTTCCTGGGGCAAAGAAAATATGGTTTGAATGAGTACATCAAGTGGGAAAAAATGTTGAAATAAAAGACATGTAAGACAAGAGCAACTGGAATGTAGGAGTTTTCACCAACAAGATTTTTTGTGTTCCTTTCCTTTTAATAATGACTTTTGTCCAATTCTCTTGTAAGAATGCCATAAGATGCAGCTAAAATATAAGTACACGGGGAAATTTTATTGAAGTATGATAATGTGACAGTTCTCTCTTTCTATATATAAAATTGAATTGACGTTAAACTACAAGTACAAAGTCAAAAGTAAAAAATCCTTAGAGATAAGTGGCACTTAGTGAATGATTTTTCCTCTTTCCAATACAAGAAAAACAGAACTACGGGATTTTAGAAAAGTAAAAATTTGAATACCAAATGAGGGCATTCCCACTCTACCATACTAGGTACTACAGATTAAATTTTCAGGATTTGGCAGAAACCATCCTCAATCATAATTAACAGAGTTGAACATTAAAGTCAATCTAGAGATGGTACAAAACCAAGATAACTAAAATGAAAGGTTGACTAGATTGCAGGAAGTTTTCTCAGCTTACACCATTATTCTTCGAAGCTAGTGATGAGAACAGTACAGGAAACACAAGCCTGTTCAGAAGATTTTCAGTAACCAGTCTTGTCAAACGTGGCTCGCCAACACTAAGGATGTCTTTGAAGTAGTACAGTTCATCCACAATTTTATCAGATTGAAGAATCAGCCCATTTCTTCTTTTTTGAGTCTCCATCTCCCTGCTTCAATGTAGGGAAGTTAGCTCTTCAGAAGTAAGAAGTGTTCAAGCGCATATTATCATAAAGCGACAATAATTATCTCATTAAATTGTAGTCAACGTACCCTTTATCATATAGAATAACATCTAAGCAGAAGCATATGTCTCTTAATCTATGAACTAGGTCAGAGAAATACTCGGAAACTGGAGGAGTCAATATAAATTGATATACCATGTCATCGCTAACTGTAAAACCAAGACAAAAGCACTATAATATTTAGGATCTTATTGCACTAAAAGCATGCTTATAGGAAGTTCAAAGAGGAAAGAGCAGCAATATACCATTGTATATATTGAGAACTAATGAACGTATTGCTGTCTGAATCATCTTTTCCTCATGATGAGCAAATTTTAGAGCCTCGGTGTACAAGGGAAAGGAGATTACAGCATCCTGCAGTTGAATGTTGAAACAAAGATAATCTTAAAACACTTGTTGAATTCAGGCGGTCAAAAAGACATCTCCATCACAAGTTAACTGACGATAATGTTGATGATTGACCTGGTATTTTATTAGAGAGAATATGGATAATCTCCAGTATTATCGAACAACAATGTAGACCTACAAAGGTCTACACCTCCCTAGACCAAATGCCTCAACAATTTCTCAAATGACAATAAATGTCTCCATCTCAGCCTCTCCTCTTATTCATAGGCAACATGCCTTATTTCTTCTATATATATATATATATATAAATCCAACTAACCTAATTAACTAACTACCTCACTAGCAATTACCCACCACATACCTAATAGACTTCCTAACAATACTCTGATACTCAGTTGGTAGAAAACTGATATTATAACCACCTAGCCGTTATCATACCAGCAACAATTTGAAATTCGGGAAATGGCTAATGGGCTGCAACACAACCTCTTTTCCATCATCCTTTCATTCTCAATCTCACCAGTCATCAATGTGTTGGATGTTGCCGACTAACAAATTGGATTTGGCCCAATGTGCCCAAGAAGCCTCGGGCCTTCCGAAAGTTTCTGTCCCCCCTCATCTTCCCATTTTCTTCTGCGAAGAAAGCATGTTTGTTTGTGCCTCGTCCATCTTTGTTCCAACCTCCACACCAAAGCATGGGGTTAGTGGTGGTGGCGAACCAACCAACTTGCACAAAACCCTTACCTCCAAGGTGTTGGCTTGCCCATTTCTTACACCATCGCCCTGCTCTCGACAACACCACCCCACAGCCCCACAGTGCCATCAATAATTCAACAACGACTCTTCAACAACTATGTCTTTGCTTGTTATATCAGTAGTAGTTCTAGATAATGCCACTATTTTCATCGCCTCCTTCGCGACACCCATCCCCAATGTGATGAAACCCGTCTTAGCTGCATCCATTGATGCCTCTTCTTGAGCTACCTTTAGCTACGCAATTAAGACCACTATCCACTTCTAATGATTGTTCTTTGTTCATGCCTTGTCATGTTCTTTGACCTTTTTAATTGGTCCGATCAGGCAACCCCAAGTGTTTTCTTCCTTAATGCATTATTTCAACAGAGTGGATCACAAACCACCACAACTTGAGACCCCCAAGGTGCCATTTGGATTATATGGTTTGTTCTTGGGTATTTGCCCATCCAAAATTTCAACCCCCCTTTCCACTACCAGGTCTTGCCTTCGTTCCTTCTCTATTATCATTTGACTAGGAACTTGTCTTACCAGATCTAGTATGCATAATTGTCAATCCCAGATATTGGCCGTTTGGTGGCCGACATTAAGAATACTATAGAAGGATATGGAATAGCAAGAGGACGACAACAATTCCAAATTTTGCTATGCCTATTAAATAATTAAAACTACATAGCTAGCATGGTGTTTCCTTTTTTTCACCATTCTAGCTTTAATGTTCTTTTCCATCACTGCAATCCTGGTTTCTGGTCTTCAATCCTTCGATTTTGCATCTATTCTAGCTCCTAAGATTCTAATTCCCTTTCTTGGAACCATAATGTTCTTCATTCAATTTTCTCCTAAAACTTGCAAGTTGCAATCACTTTCCTTAGCTATCCAATTATCCAAGAATGTGCTTCTTCATTTTTTGCTAACCCTCAACACTTTTTGAAACCTTCAATATGCCCACAGGCCACAGCTACCAGTTGATAGAAGCCTGGTATATTAATAGAAAGAACAAGGACAATCTCCCCGATTACATAACTATGTTGAACTTTGAGAGACTGCACCTCTCTAGCCTAAAGACCCCAATATTTTCTCAAATGACAAGACAGACCAACCACTCAGATAACATGCCTTATTTCTTCAAACTATGTCAACCTAACTAACCTGCAAAACCAACTCTCTCACTAACAAATATTTAATGGCACTGTGCTAGTAGAGACCTAATAGTAATGGTTTCCTCCTTGTATGTTATTCACGAATGTAAGTAAAAAGTTTTCCAAACCACTATACATGACAGGAAACACATACGTTTTAGCTGATATCTTTCGCAACTAAAATATATTTAATTATATCTGCTAATGACAAAATTGATTTGTTGAGGTAAGATCCGCATCAGTGTAAGTCGACAAATGTGGCCTGATAAGTGCAACATTATAAATATCAAGCCTTTCAAAAGTGGGGAGATAACTATGTTGATCTAAAAGACAGCAGCAGACCATTAAATTTGTGAGTTTTAGCTTACCCCGTGAACCTTCACAAGGAGGCAAAGTGTGTCTCTATTTATTTTACCACTAATTGCCCTGAATGAAGAAATAAACCAAAAACATAAATTATTTTCAGATCGAATTGTGATAACAAGAAACACAGAAATGCGATAAACAAAATATTAGAATCACAAAATTTTACCCTCCCCGATGTTATTCAGTAACCAAATAAAAACCAAAAACAATGAGACTAAAAAAGGTAAACAATAACAGCATTTCTCTATCAATAAGCAGAGATGACTTCAACCAAATGCTGATGGAGAAAGGGAGACATAAAGGAGAGGCAAAAAGGATCGCAAACCTTAGAAAAGAAACATAGTATGAAGCCAAGTCTCCACCATCAAATTTGTAGGGGTGCGAAATAATGTTGTTAATGTAACCATTGCTGAAGCAATAGTCTGCAACATGCAAATATGAAATACCAATTTATAGTAAGTATTAGTACTAAGGAAAAACCTTAAGAATAACATTATGTTTTGTAAAATGAATGTCAATTTAAGTATGCATGAACAGATAAAACTTAGAAGTTAACGAGCTTATACATAGACATCAAGAAAAATTAACCATCTTACAAAGTGCTTGTTCACTATCCATGTTTTGAATCATTATGCTCAGATATTGAAGAAGCGGTGCTTCAATCTTTGAATTTTCACTAGTCTTAAGTAAGCGAAGGAACTCTGCAAGCACTTGATGTTCCATGAAACATCTATATGTTTACTATCAGTCACAAACTATCGAAAATCTCATCAAAAAAATAACAACAATATTATAAAAATGAAATTTTCACAACAAATTCATACTCAAAAATCAACGCATCTTGTCTATCACCATAGGCTACTATCTCCACAATACATTGCAATAAATCCACCACAAATTCCTGCAAGAAACAGCAAGCAAATTACATTGTGATTTTTTATCTACCAAAAGAGAATGCACACCCAAATTTACTTATGTTACCCTATTATGCTCGTGTACAACTTTGATTTTCCGCAACTCACTAATTACATATCTGAAACAATAATGTCGAAGATCCATAAGCATCGAAAAAAATCTTAACAATACAATTTTGAATAACAAGTTCAAACTCACGAAACAAGAAAAACCTAGAAATTTAGTTCCTCTCACGAAAAGTTACGATCAATTAAGTTATAAGGGAAAACAGAGTATTAAAATCTCACATGTAACCCTAACGATTGAACTTACTTGAAATGTTGAACGGAGAAGCGATCGACAGTTCGCCAGAAGGAGCCGAACATGGCGACGGTGAGAAGAGGAATGAAAATGAAGGGAACGATGAGATCTCGTTGTGGAATGTGAAGGTTGAGGAGCGTGTGGAAGAAGCAGTTTCGGTGTTTTGCATTGTAGAATGAGAAGAAGAAAAAAGTGAATGGTTGAATTCAGAGTGGTTTTGGTTTGGCTGTTTGGTAATAATGAAGTGATAAGTAACAACCGTTCAACAACCTTTCAACATCTGAAACTTGCAAGTGGAAGTAACCATGCAGAGCTACGTGTTGGAGATTAGTGTCATCACCCTGACCCTGCTGGGAGTTGAAGGATAATTCCGTTTTGCCATATCATCGCTCGTCCCTTCTTAGACTTTTGGGAGTTTGTAGCATAGGAAAATAGGAGATCAAAAATAAAATTATATATTTTAATAAAGTAATTTTCTAAATAATAGTAATAGAATGTTTATGATTAATATAATTTTAATTTATAGAGTATTACACTAATATAATAATGATTTGAATAATTTATTTAAATCTTCTAAAATTTTAGTTCAATGTATTTTTTAGTTTCTCAAAAATAAGGGATTTTGTATTATGAATAAAAACAAATCTTTCAAAACTTTTTATTTCATTCATCTCTTCCTTGTTTTTTTAGAGTCCTCCCTTCCCTTCTCCTCCAATTTTGCAAACAAAACCAGAACTTTTATAGAACTAGTTTAAAGAAAAATGTAATTGTAAGGTATCTCTTTAGTTAGTTTTAATTTTTGAGTGATGTCAAATTGTTTAGTCTAGATGGTGTTTTTGTGTGTTCTTTGTTGATTTTTATTCTCTAATTTTTTTTATAGATTACTTGATCTAGAAAGAATGTATGAAAAAAATATTCACGCATCACTCACTTCTCAATTTACTTTAGTAAAAATATCTACTATTGTTGCAACTTAATTGACAGATGAATTTATCAGTAACATGTGACATCTTAAAAAATTTGTCAATAATAAATTCGATGTAACTTAATTAAATTATTCTCCAACTTTTAGAATCAATTTCAAACCATCTGCTAGAGGTTGTAACAATCTGAACGATCCCACTACATCAGGACCCTTTAGACGAGAAAAGGAACTGAGTCTTGTCTTCTTCCATCTCATATACCAGATTAAAAGCCGCTAAAGTTTACGCATATGATAGGGGGCCCTTTCCACTCCTTGTTGAAGTTGCAAAGCTCATTGAGGCAGATTGAACGCTACGCCCTTGGAATAAAATCTTTTCCTGGATAGATGATGTACATCCAAATCCAGATGCCGAAGTTTTTGCAGGGTGATCAAATTAACTTAAGAACCTGGGTCAGATTTTATTGAGCGAACCAGAGTCACTATGATGTAAAATTGGCAAATATGCCTCTTTCACAGCGAGACTGACCAGGTCGCTTACGATCCCCATGTGCTCGGTAATGATGTTGTCATCGATGATGCGCAAGTTGCTGAAGTTTATTTTAAGTGTCTTCAGAAATTAGGAGTTCAAAACTTAAAAATATCTTATTTCTTTCACAAGTGCATTTGAGTTTGCTTTTGTTTGCGTCAAGGGTGGATTTTTCTGCCATGTAAATAATTTTAATCTGTTCTCCAAAATTGGGCTAATAGTCTAAGCAATTCAACACAAAATACAACAAAATTGCATAAATTATAGTTTAAAAAATTCATAGTCTTACATTAATACACCCTTAAAAATTAGTTTTGTCTTTGAAATTACGCGTCGATAAACAAATCAGGGTGTTGTTCCCTCATCTTACTCTCCAGTTCCCAAGTCGCATCTCCAGTAGTTGGGTTTCAAATCACTTTGATCAACGAAACTTCATTGTTCCTTAACCGCTTAATCTTCATGTCCTTAATTCTTACAGGTTGTACTTCGAATGATAAGTTATCCTTTAGTTAAATTGTATCTGGTTCGATCACATGTGACGGATTCGAAATGTATTTCCTTGCGACACGTGAAATATGTCGTGAATATTGGACAGTATCAGAGGTAACGCAACCCGATAAGCCACTGGTCCAACTCGTGTAGTGATCTAGTATGGTCCAATAAATTTCAGGGTTAATTTCCTTCATTTTATGGCTCTGCCAACTTTAGTCGTAGGTGTGACTCTCAAAAACACATGGCCACCCTACTCAAATTCTAAAGTATGCAACGCTTGTTTGCATAACTCCTCTTATGATCCTGTGAGATCTTCATTTTCTCTTTTATCTTCTTGACCTTCTTTGTAGTCTATTGCACCATATAGAGCCTCATATGGTGCCATTCCAATACTTGCATGGAAACTATTGTTGTAGGTAAACTCAATCAATGGCAGTACATCATCTCAACTTCCTTTATCATCTAATACACATGCTCAATGAATCTTCCAATGATTGATTTATTATCTCACTCTGTTTGTCAATTTATGGATGGTATGTTGAACTCAATCTTAGTTTCATTCCCAACGCTTCATGCAACGCTCCCAAAAGTGCGACGTGAATTTTGGGTCACGGTATGATACAATACTCGAGGGTACTCAATGTAATCTCACAATCTCAGTAATGTATATCTTTATTAGCTTAATTACCTTATAGATTATCTTTACTGGTAAAAAGTGTGTGCATTTAGTTAATTGATCCATTATCACCCAAATAGAATAATCCTTTCTCCTTGTTTTCGGCAATCCGGTTATAAAGTCCATGAAAATGATATCCCACTTACATTCAGGTATATCTAACGTTATAACATTTTGGCAAGCCACTGATGTCCCACTTTTGCTTTTTGACAAGTTAAACAAGTTGATACATACTCCGCTACATGTCTCTTTATTCTTGGCCACCAATAGTTCTGCCTCAAGTCTTGATACATCTTTGTTGCTCTGGGATGGATACTCAATTTGCTCTTATGAGCCTCTTCTAAAAATGTTTTCTTCATATCTGCAATTGTCGGTACACAAATTCTTCCATTACATCTCAAAATATTATCTGGTCCAATCTTAAACTATGTCGTCTTTCCTTGCACTATTAGGTTCTTCTTTTCTTGAAAATTCATCATGTCTTCAAGTAGACCACTCAAAATTTTAATCATTCTGAATTTCAAAATTCCTGGTGCAAACTCTACTTCTAAGTGTAGGTCTCTAAATGCTTCCTGCAACTCTTATTGTCTAGCCATTATTGCTGAAGAATCTGACACACTTCTCCTACTCAATGCATCAGCCACCACATTGGCCTTCCCAAGGTGGTACTGCAATGTGAAATCAAAATCCTTGAAAGTCTTCCTCCATCTTCTCTGACGCATGTTCAATTCCTATTGATCTAACAAATATTTCAAACTCTTATGGTCACTGAACACTATGAATGTGCAATCATATGAGTAGTGCCTCCAGATCTTTAATGCAAAAACTACAGCAGCAAGCTCTAAATGATGAGTAGGATAGTTTATTTCATGAGTCTTCAATTGTCTTGTGGCGTAGGTTATAACCTTTTTGTGTTGCATCAGAACACATCTCAAACCTTGGTGAGACGCATACAGTAAACTTTGTATGGTTCTTCTGGTTGTGGTAAGACCAATACTTGTGAGGTTGTTAACTTTTCCTTTAGGAACTGAAAATTTTCTTCACACTTCTCTGTTAATGCCAACAGTTTATCCTTTCTAGTGATTTGTGTCAATGGAGCTACAATCTTATCAAAACCTTCAATGAACCTCATATAGTATCCTACTAGTCCGACGAAACTTCTAATGTCTATGATAGTCTGAGGCTGTTTCCAAGCGAGGATTGTCTTAATCTTTGTTGGATCTACAACGATTCCTTCCTTGGCTATCACATGTCCTAAGAAGTTCACTTTTTCAAGCCAAAACTTGCACTTCGACAGATTGGTATACAGTTGTTTCTCCCGTAAAACTTTAAGAACTTGACGCAAATGCTCTCCATGTTCTTCCTCGTTCCTTGATAAGTCAAGATATCATCAATGAACACTACAACGAACTTACCCAGAAATAGGCTAAAGATCATATTCATGTAATCCATAAAAATTGATGGTGCATTGGTAACTCCAAATGGCATAACAAGATATTCATAATGTCTGTAACGGATTCTAAAAGCAGTTTTCTGAATATCTCCTTCTCTTACTCGAATCTGATGGTAACCTGACTTAAAATCAATCTTCAAAAATATTGCGGCTACTCTCAACTGATCCATCAAATCATCAATATGTGGTAAAGGATAAGGATTATTAATATTTGCCTTATTAAGTTTCTTATAGTCCACACGTAAGCGCGAGCTTCTGTCCTTTTTCTTAACTAACAACACCGAAGCTCCCCATGGTGACACATTTGGTTTAATAAATCCTTTCTCCAACAAATCTTCAATTTGGCCCTTAAGCTCATTCAATTCCAATGGCGACATCCGATACGCTGCAATCGAAATAGGTCTCATTCTTGGGTGTAGATCAATGAAGAATTCCACCTCTCTTATTGGTGGTAATATGTATGGGTACTCCTTGACAAACACCACGTATTCTATGCTCATGTCTATCTTGCAACCACGTTTTCCAATTATATAAACTCTTAAATTCCTTCTCTAAATGACACTCTAAGTTTGTTAGCAGCTAGATATCGAACTACTCCTAGCTCGAGGAAAATAACCTATTTGCAAGCACAATCCAAGATTACATAATGATACGAAATCCAATCCATACCAAGAATGATCTCGAGTGACTATAGGGGTAAACAAATCAAATTGATCAAGAAACCTTTATTATGAATAGTTACTTGACAATGTAAACATGCAATATTTACGGTGAAAGTCTTAGTAGATATGGAAACAACCAAATCAAAAGGCAAAGAAGACACAAATACTTCAAACGATTCAAACAGTTTATAGCAATGAAGGAATGAATTACCCCCAAATCAAAAAGTGCAGTTAGAGTGTTACCTGCAATCTCGCAGTCTCGTTAGATCAAATTGCTAGATTGATTTCCACCTTCAGCACTCATGCAATAAATGCGTCACTTAGTAGTAAGATGGGTAGCTCTAACTGCATTCATTGTTGGTTCCAGCTTCGAAGCCTTGCAAAGTGCCCTGACTTCTGGAAATTGTAGCAAGGAAGACTCTTAGAGGTACACGCATTAGCGTAATGTTCCTCTTCCCCACATCGGAAACATCGAATTACTTGTCCCAATTTTCTTCCAAAGTTTTGGTTCCCCGGGAGATTTTGACCTCTGTTGTTGTACTGTGGTCGGTCATAGGGCTTAACATTTTGCTTTCCTTTGTTGTTCTTATTATTCACATGACTAGGCCCCCTAAACTAAATATCCCTCCTCAGTTGTCCCTCTTGTCCTTCATGTCCTCAACATATCTACATATCCCCACGAAGACTTGGAAATGTTGAATTCCCAATGGCAGAACAAAGTCTTGAATCTCATACTTCAATCCATTTTGGAAATGGTGACACATAAATTTTTCATCAAACTTAGCAACATATTCACCCACCGTCATATTTCTCTAATATAGTTTAACAAAATCTTCATCCAACATAGTCCTAATACTCATTGGGAAGTATTTCTCTAAAAACTTCCTTTTAAACGACTCCCAGTTCACCTCTTCATGAGCTGATCCTATCAGAAACATTGTAATTCTCCACCCAATATTCAGCATCCCCTAGTAGCAAATATGTATCATAGTTGACCTTCACCCATGTCTGACAATTAATCATTTCTAAGATCTTTTCCACTTTCAAAATCCAACGGTCGGCTTTTTCTAGACTCTCGTCACCCTTGAACTTTGGAGGATTGTGACGACGAAAATCTTCCAATCCCCTTGACTCAGCGGCACGAATCTTTATTTCCCTCTTCTCCAGATCTCGGCTAGACTTTGCAGCTGTTTGTGCAACAACAAAAGCAACCATATTATTCATTGCTTAAGCCATTTAATCATCCCGGTTGACATTGACTCTTGCAGCGTTGTTCCTTCTTGGAGGCATTGCTTCCTACAAAACCATCATCAAGTAAAAATCTTAACACCACTTAGAAGAATTCAAAAAGATAACTTTCACCTACATCAGAGCACAATAACTACATAAGACCTAACAACTTACCCCAACGCATGATCAAATAATTGACTCCCAAACTAAAGGTCTACCTACAATCTAACCGAAACTCTAATACCACAATGTAACACTCCGATTTTTAACAGCGTGGGAGAATTTTTAAATTAAAAAAAAAATTAATAAAATAATATGTCGTAACAAAAAGCGACAAGAGTCATAAATATTTATATCATTCATACAAACAAGTTACGATAGTTTTTGGGATAGTAATACAAAGTATACCACTAGAAAATACATTAAGGCTATTAGACCTATCAAACATCGCTCATATCACTGGGGTATTCTCGGCAGACACCTGCACAAAAGTAATTCTCCAAGAATGATATCATCACACATACGGTGGCCTCTGTCTCACCTCTAATTGAAGCATCGTCTACATCCAGCCCACGCTCCATTCGCCCCAAGTACCAATCCCAAGGGTACAGGATAGTCGATCATGTCATGTGTGAGCCCCACGTGAAATATTGCCCCATCTCTCTTATTAGTCATCACCATTCTTCCCGTATATGTAGCCGTGCTTGAGATGGGGTTGTATGCCCAAGCACTCGGGCGAGTGCAGATCAAGGAAGTCTAATTACGTTTTCATCATCAGTGTAACAATAGGTGGAATGAATTCGGGTATCATTTGAGGGCAAAACCCAATTTCCACAATAATGTAAAGGTTCACAACCAAAATTAACGATTAACATTTAACAATTATGTCATGATAACAATAATAAGCACTTAACTATTATGGTCTAATAACATACAATAAACATGGCATGTATATACATATATCATATCATAACAAACATGACTCGCGTACCAAGAACCCTAATGCAATGCTTGCATATCAATTCGCATGATTCTGGAATTTCCAAACTCTCATCGAGGGGCATAAATCATGAATGCACTACCTCTCAGATACCAGTACTAATTGGGACAATCTATCACAGATCTACACGACTCCAAAATCTTTGTAAGGATAAGGTGGACCAATCAACTCATAGAACCACTCTATGGCCCATCGTTGTCACCACTAACATCGTGGCTCATCCTGGTCACCACTAACATTTTGGTCCATCACGGTCACCACAAACTATGAAATGCATGAGTATACTTTGACTTTTTCTCAATAATTATTATGTAAATGCATCTATTATAAGACTCTTCTATTAATATTCATTAAACACTAATAATTTTTGTAATACTTTTTTACATAACATACTCAATACATATTCTCATTAATAAAATTCATAATATGTAGCAACACATTTTATCAATCATGAATGCATAATCACGTCAATCTTATTCGCCACATATTCACACATTAATCACACATATAAGGTCCTTATATGCAAAATAAAAATTTAGAAGGAGACGTTACCTTAACTATAGTTTTTTCAACAATTATCGCTACCACAATCAAACACAACAAAACTCTCGCTCATGCCAACACCTTCAATCAAATAGTGTTTGACTTAGTCAAATTAGTCCCTGAGACTTTAATTATCTTACAAATCATTTCTCACTCTTAATCCCCTTAGAGTATATTTTACTAAAAGATTTTGAATCGAGTAAGAACTAATAGTATTATTATTCACAATACATACTTTCAACATATGAAAACTTATTTTTAGAAATCAACATCCTTCAAAAAATTTAGAGAGTTTACTACCAATCATTCGGAATGTCTTAAATTATTTTTCTTAAAATTTTTCACACAATCATAATTTTCTCAATTTTGTCATAACTCATTTGTTTTTAGTTTTGTTTTTTTTTTAAATAACTACAAGTTAGATCTACTATATTTTTAAAGACTAAGTGTTCAATCAAAGTATTTACCTTTTGACAACATAACCATATAAAAATATCAATAAATGTTTTTCTAGTTTCAAAGTTCTAACTATTTGAAATAGTTTCATTCCTATCAAAATATTATTTTCCAACAAAGCTTGTATTTTAGTTCTTGAAACATGTGATCTTTTAAAAAAAATTAAAAATTTTAGCTCAAGACTTGAACCTTTACTTAATAAACTTGAAACTTTAATTAAAATCATGCAAACTTTTCTAAACATTGAAAATATACATATAAAACTTGAACCCACAACTCACTAATTTCTTTTAAACACAAGTTCGAATATTTTTTAACAAGATGTATACATACTTGATCATCGACCATAACAACTGCTTTTGAAAAGACAAACTAAGAAAATCATTTTTCTTTATTCACCACAACAACATTAATATTTCAGAGTTCTCCCCATCGTTAACTTTGTGTGAACGATCTCGATTCATAAACATAAAGATTTATAAAAATTTATTCACCACCAAAATTTATCCATCCACATCAAAATTCTAAATTAAATCTTTTTCACACAGATGAATTTATTAGTAACATGTGACATCTTAAAATTTTTGTCTGTAATAAATTCTCCGTAATTTAATTAAATTATTCTCTAATAAATAATTTTAATCGGTTCTCCAAAAATATATTACAAACTCTGACAAAGTTATACTTTTAGTGCTTAATTTCATAAAATAAAAATTGGGCTAATAGCCTAAACAATTCAACACAAAATACAACAAAATTAGAGAAATTGCTCCAACATTCTGATTTTGTGAGGGTATATGCCGCCACAGAATTCTGCTGATATTTTCAATCAATCAAGTTTGTTGTAAGGGTATTGGCCACCACAAATTCAAGTAACTTTTTCCTCAAATAATTTTGTTATCATTTTTTGACCGCCACAAATGTTATAATGAGCCACACAAAAAATATTTTTTATTTGTGAGAGTTTTTTCAATCACAAATATAGTATTTGTGGGTGTTTTTTCTATCATTAATTTGTGAGGGTTTGTTCAGCCACAAAATCTTTTTTAAGTTTGCCACAAATTGAGTGTTTTCTTGTTGGGTATGATCTTATAATTTTCTCTCGTCATGTGTCATGAGTATCCATTGTCTATGTACAATGACAAGTGTTTCAATTTTGTTGCTAAGGATATCAACAAGATAGTTTATTTTATTTGTAGGTACCCACATTTGGTTGGGTCCTTGTTTGTTAGTTCTGAAATGTGTCTTGTCTTTCCATGTTTTCAATATAGGACAAGTTATTTTATCATGATATTTCTTTAACCAGTATACGCACACCGTTTTCGGTAAGTTAATCTTTGGAGTTTCCTATAGTTCCTCAAAGTCAATACCTTTTTTTTTTCCTTTCTATTAACACCATAGATCAGGGAAGCATGTTTGCTTATGTCTTTTCCATTTTTAAAAAAATCTTGGAAAGCTTTTTCATATTTAATTGAATTACTGGTACTTACTTCAGATGATTTTTGAGATATTTTCTTTCAAAGTTAGATTGTCGTTTTGTATGTTTTCAAAGTCTTATTCAAGAGACATGTACTTGTTGAAGTAATAATGTCAATTATAAGGAAAGGGGTTTGAATTATAATCGGCCCTTTTAAAAATTCCTATTAAAAACTGAAAGTTTTAACTCAAGATTGATTGTGGTTATGAACTAAGAACGTTCTTGATTAGTGGAAAAACAACAATATCAATATATCAGTATAAAAACTGAATGTAAGACAAATAATAAACAGAGATAGGAATAGAGAGATCACACAAGCATATATCTTGGTTCATCCAACACGTGTTACGTCTAGTCCTCACAAATGTGAGATTTTCCACTAAGTACTTCAAAGCAAGAACTTTCTTGGGTTTCACACTGTTTCCACATATTAGTCTTGATCTATTACAAGATTCTACCTTTCTACCTATAAAGGATTTCAACAGGTTACCTTACACTATTTCAGAAAGGATTTTAAAAATTACCTTTGAAATCATAAAAAGATTTCAACTACTCAAGCTACGTTAACAATATAACCTTGAGTTACAAAGTAATGATATTGAGAATGTTAGAATCTGGGTATTGCTCAACTCTTGTTTGAGAAATAGATAATATATATTAGAACTCAATAATCACTAATTCTAATATCACACTAAGAAATGGAACTACAACTTAGAATGATTTGAGAAGCTCGAGTATGATTTGAATGGGTGATATTTTGCTTGGCACTTTGAGTTCTGATTTGTTCTTCATCGCGAAGCTTTATTTATAGGCTTCAAGAGAGCTTATGACAACTCATTTAACCGTTGAAAGTAGGCCAGCTGCCATGAGTAAGTGAATGGATAAGATCAGCCATAAAGCAGGATTGTTCTTGCTGAAACCAGGAATGTTCTTGAGATCCAAGAACGCTATTCGAATTGGTTTGAGATGAGCTGACTTGTATTTGTGATCTTGTCAGTTTTCTGCAATGATTACAAGCTTTAAGTCATATGTGCTGGTCTGTTTGAAGGTACAACAACAATGTTCTTTACAGCATGTCATTTGTACTTGCATTTGCTTGGCTTGGAGAATGATCTTGCTTTATGTTTTTTATGAAGAAAGTTGTTGAGTCTTCAAATGTTGGAATAATTCTTGCTTAGATTGATCCTTATATATTACTAATGATGATATGGAATGGATAGCATTTCCTGGATCTAATCTTTTACATAGAAATCTTATCATTCTTGTTTTTGGCAAATGTAGAGAGCGTTCTTCGTTTTTCAGAAATCTGTCAAGAACGTTCTTCGTTTTACTGACTTTGCTTTCTTGATTTTATTATGATTTGCTTTGTAGTGTTTGGTACCTATCTTGTTTTAACACACTTAAATACACATGTTAAATACCAAAACACTTAGAATCATAATTAGAATTAATTTGGGATTTTGTCTCAACAATCTCCCCCGTTTTGATTATGACAAAACATATTAACTTTGATTTTTAATTTTGATTCTAATAATAATTTATAGAGTTTTTTAGTAAAAAAAAATAAAAAAAAAAAAACTCCCCATCAATATGTGCTAATCATTTAAACCAAATAATAATATTTCATTGATATAACAATAAAGATCTAGATCATTACAAGGTGGTTCAAAACAAAAATACAAAAGTAGTCAAACAAAAAGAACTTACGATTCTTAAAATCTAACTAACTTATCCCCCTTTGTCATGGCAAAAAGGAATAGGAGAGTTAATCTAAAGCTAAATCATAAAGACAATGAAGGTGAAGACCTCTCAGATTATGGAGACAGTGACAGCTGAGGTATGTCAGGAAAAATTGGAGGAGGATTAGGCATTTGAGGCTCAGGTCTAAGCTTGGGAGAAAGCTAAGTAGCCATCCAGTCTCGCAGAATAACTTGCTCTTTGTCCTGATAAGCTTTACCTAGCTATGATGGTTTGAAGGGCAACAATGATTATGGGGATGTCCTTATATGTTTTGGATGTTTCCCTTTCCATTTTGGTCCTTTTAGAAGGACGTTATTCATCATCAATTTGGGTGGTGAGAGGAGTATTTTGGGATGGAGCAGCAGTGGTACAAAATGTATATAAGGTGGCAAATGAAGTATTGATGGAAGGAAGAGAGTTTGTAGGATCAGAACGATGAGGCATAGATGGGCCAGCTATGTTTAAATCTGGAAAGATCAAATATTGGCTTATTCTAAAGATAAAGGTAGATGTTTTTTGTGGGGACACAAAGGCTATGACATCATAGATTTGTGCTGAATTTGAAGTGGAATGCATAGATTACCTTAAGAGGATGGATTGGTGAAGGGTGGAATAGTAGACGTTGGAGGAAATACTTGATCAAGGATATGATTCAGATTTTGTGGAATAGTTGGAAATAGAGAACATTCTTCAACATGTTGGGGAGGGGAAAAACGTTCTTGAGGTGAGCACTGCTCAGTGTTGTCAATATAGGTGCGTGCAGACCTTTTTCTTTTAGTGGTAGATGGATTGAAGGTTGATTTTGGTGAGGATGGGATGGTGGAAATTTGTTTCATATGGGAGAAGTTTTTGGATGAGAATTTGGAGATCTAAATGTTTGAAATTTCAAACAACAAGGGTATCTGAAAAAGCCTAAAACTTTTGGAGAAAATCATACCATATGGAACGGTGTTTCTCTTATAATCCTTATGAACTGCAACAATCATATGTTGGATTATTAGGTTAGGAAGATTCAGCTTCTTGCAATGAAGAAGATGATAAATGACTATTGCATCATTATTAGAGACAAATTTGTGGCTGTCACAATGAGGAAGGATGAAGTGTTGACTTATATTGTTGAAGATTTTTGGAAGTGGTTTTAGGTCAGTTTAGAAAAATTTTGTAGACCCATCAATAAACAGTTCTTGAAACAATTCTTCTTTGGTGGTGTTCAAGGATGTGTACCAATCTTTTCTAAAAATTGTTGGGCCTTCAGATGGTAATTTAAGAATATCAGCCAAAATTAAGGGTTCTAGACGTATCTCAATACCTTTTGATTTTGAGACAATGAGGGATTTATCTGCAAATGCTTCATCTTTGCGGTAAAATGCTCGAATGACCTTAGGGTAATAGCAGTCGTAAATTTTAAGGAAATCAGCCCATCCAAGTGCATCAGTATGATATGGAATGGATATTCCTTCAACTTGTAGGTTTTCAAAACTAAAAACATGACCAATGCCAATAGGTCGTTGAGACCATTTTTCAGCATACAATGTTTTAAATTTTGATGGAACGAAAGGTGGAATAAATATTTTGGAAGAAGAAGGTTTGGTGGAGGGTTTTATGGTTGTGGTTTTGGAGGTTTTTGTTGATTTTGGAGTTTTTACTTGAGAATGTTCTTGAGTTTCGAGTGGAGAACAATCTTGAGTTTTGAGTGGAGAACGTTTTTCAGTTGGGAGTTTGGACGAAAAAAGTTCTTGAGTTGAACTTTTCTTTGTAAATTTTTTAGGATTTTTTAATTTTTAGGAGGCTAAAAAATGAGAGATTGTTGAAGACGAGGGGGATTTTGGAATCGTGGGCTTAGTTTTAGAGGAGGTGGTTTTGGAAGAAAGCATTTTTGAAGGAGATTTGGAGGATTTTGAAATTACTGGGGGTTGTGAAATTTTTGGGGATTTTGGAATTTCTAGGGATTTTGAAATTTCTAGGGATTTTGGTTTGGAAGATTGGGATGGAAAAACAATTTGTGATTTAGGATTTTGTGGTGGTGGTGAGGTTTCAGAATCATCATCTGAAATGGTATAGATTGTGGTGTCTATATTTTTAGTTTTTGAAATACCAATACCTGTCAGAACACGTATTGATCTTCGTTTGGAGGATGTAGTGTTGGAACTAGGGTTGAGAGTTTTTGGAAGATGGGGTTGACTGATTGAAGGAAGAGGACATTGATACAATGGAGGAAGAATGGTTGCGAGTGGTCCAATGTGATTGGAGGGGGACTAAACTCATGTGACAGTGACATGTAATCAAAGAAAGTTCTCTCTAAAGATGAATGCGGGGCATGTTTAAAAGTAGAAGACCTTCCTCATTGTGATAGGTGGGGCATGGGTAGCCATTACATTTTGAAAAGTAGCAGACGTTTCAGTTTAAAAGCTAATTTTGAAAGTTTCTCATGATGAAAAACAAAGGTCGTTCTTGAGCAAACATGCTCAAAACGGAGAACGTTCTCCTTTATGACCATAATGTTCTTGTTTGAGCTTTAACGATCTTGAGCTGGATTTTTGATGATTTTTAATCGTTCTTTGATGGACTCGAAGTTTTCTTCAACAAGAGGTTTTGTAAAAAATGTCAGCTAACTGATTCATTGCATCAACAAAGATTAATTCAATATCTTTTTTGTTCACATGATCCCTAATAAAATGATGCTTTATTTCAATATGTTTGGATCTTGAATGCTGAATATGATTCTTAGATAGATTAATGGCACGAGTATTATCCCAATATATTGGAATGTGAGAATATCTTATTGAAAAATCTTCAAGTTGATTTTTGATCCATAAGACTTGGGAGCAACAATTTGCTACTGAAATGTATTTAGCTTCAGTGGTGGATAGAGCAATCGTGTTTTGCTTTCTACATGACCAACTTATCAACGCTTCTCCTAAGAACTGACATGCACCACTTGTGCTTTTTCTTTCGATCTTATCACCAACATAATCGGCATCACAATAAGCTACAAAAAACAAAATGAGAACCTTTGTTATACCAAAGGCCAAGATCAGTAGTACCAACAAGACAACGAAAAATTCTTTTCACGACAGTTAGGTGAGATTCTTTTGGTGAAGATTGAAGCCTAGCACATAATTCTATTGCGAAAACAATGTCAGGCCTTCTTGCAGTTAAATAAAGTAATGAGCCAATCATACCCCTATATTCTTTTTCAGAAATTGGTTGTCCATTTTCATCTTTATCTAATGAGGATGATGGATACATGGGAGTGGTCATAATCTTGGCTTCACTCATTTTGTATTTAGTTAAAAGATCCTTGATATATTTTTCTTGACAAATGAAAATTTCATTTTTATGTTGCTTTATTTGTAAACCAAGAAAATATCTCAATTCTCCCATTATACTCATTTCAAATTCACTTTGCATAAGTTTTAAAAAATCCTCACACATTTTTTCGTTTGTTGATCCAAAAATAATATCATCAACATACACTTGAACAATGAGAATATCATTTTTATGTGTTTTCTTAAAAACTGGCGTGTCAATATTTCCACAGAAAAATCCATTTTTTTTATCAAAAAAGAACTTAATATTTCATACTAAGCTCTAGGAGCTTCCTTTAAACCATACAAGGCTTTGGTGAGTTTAAAAACATAATTTGGTTTCTTTTGATCTTCAAAACCGGGAGGTTGACGAACATAAACTTGTTCATTTAAAAAGCCATTGAAGAATGCACATTTAACATCCATTTGAAAAAGTTTGATATGTTTATAAGATGCATATGCAAGAAGAATTTGTATGGCTACTAACCTTGCAACTGGAGAAAAAGTTTCATCATAGTCTATTCCTTCTTGTTGACTATAACCTTGAGCAACTAACCTTGCTTTGTTTCTAACAATCTTTCCTTCTTCATCTAGCTTATTTCTGAAGACCCATCTTGTTCCAATAATTTTTTGATCTAGTGGATCTGTAGCAAGGGTTCAGACTTCATTCTTCTCAAATTGAAGAAGTTCTTCTTTCATTACATCAATCCAAGATTGGTCAATTATAGCCTCTTTGATTGATTTGGGTTCAATTTGGGATATCATTTCCATGTTTCTTTTTTCATCATTTTTAAATGACATTCTTGTTCTAATGTCATTAGTTGTATCTCCAATGATTTGTTTATAAGGATGATCACCTATTAGTTTCCAACTTCTATGAGGAGTTTGAAACAGAGATTGTTTATCAATCTCGTTTTCCTGGAGAACAATATGTTGTGTTTGCCCAGATTGTTCTTCCTCCTCATCATCTTTATTTTTTAAATCAAGATCATCAAATAATATGTGCATAATTATTTCAACAATTTTGGTTTTCAAATTTAAGATATGATATCCCTTAGATTCTGTTGAATATCCTAAAAATATATCTTTGTTTGATTTTGCATCAAGCTTTCCTAAGTTATCTTTGTTGTTTAAGATGTAGCAATAACAACCAAAGATGTGAAAATATGAAATGGTTGGTTTCCTATTTTTCCAGATCTCATAGGGTGTTTTGTTTATAATTTTTCTAATTGAAACACGATTCAAAATATAGCAAGAAGTGTTTATAACTTTTGCCCATAAATACTTTTCAATATTTGATTCTTCCAAGATCATTCATACCATATCATGCAAAGTTCTATTTTTTTTCTTTCAACAACTATATTTTGTTGAGGAGTTCTTGCATAAGATAGATTATGAGAGATACCAAGTTCATCAAAAAATATTTTGAAAGACGCATTAATGAATTCACCTCCATGATCACTTCGTACAGTGATTATATTGGATTCCTTTTCATTTTGAACCTTTTTACAAAAGTTTTTGAAAGCGTCAAATGCATCATCCTTTTGTTTTAAAAATAGTACCCATGTGTATCTAGAAAAATCATCAACAATAACGAATCCATATTTCATACCTCCTAGACTAGTAGTTTTGATAGGACCAAAAATATCAATGTGAAGTAGTTCAAGAGGTTTTTTGGTTGATATAAATTCTTTTGATTGAAAACTACTCTTAACTTGTTTTCTCTTTGCACTAGCTTCACATATTTTATCTTTTTCAAAGTTTATTTAAGGAAGTCCTCTAACAAGATCTAATTTTGATAAATTTGAAATTGTTTTCATACTTACATGTCCAGTTCTCTTGTGCCATATCCATTTGTCTTTATTTATGGACATGAGGCATGATTCAACTAGTAGTTCTTCAATGTATTAAATATAAATGTTTTTCTTTCTGGGTGCAGAAAATATAATTTCACAAAAATTTGTGATTCTCACTTCACATATGCTTGGTATGAAAATAACTTCAAAGCCATTATCACGGAGTTGACTAATGCTAAGAAAACCGGTTATGTTTCAATCCTTCAACATATTGAACATCATTGATTTTGGCAGAATGTATTTTACCTATAGTTCCTTTGCCTTTGATTTTTGCTTGATCATTGTTGTCAAATGTAATGGATCCTCCATCCTTTTTGATGAATGACATGAAGCAATTCTTACTCGTCATATGTCTTGAACAGCCACTGTTCTTGGACCATGGTTTTTTCTTGGTATCTTGAAAACCATCCTGAATTATTGGTTCCATTAACTTTAGGTACCCACTTAGTTTTGGGTTCTGGAGTGTTAGTTTTCAAATATGATTCCTTTTTAATGTCATATATTATCTCAGAGTGGCCATTCTTGGACCAGGAGGAATATCTAGTAGTTTATTTTGAAAAAGGTTTAGTCAGCTGAGTTGCAACTAGTTTTGGTAAAGCTCCAGAATGTTCTTCTTTTGTTACATTTACTGGAAAACGTTCTCCTTTTACTAGATTTTGAGAAAATTTTGCTTTTGTTCCAAAATGTTTTTCTTTTCTGAAGATCTTTCTTTTCTTGATTTTTTCATCTCTTTTTTTAAAATGACATGCAAATTCCAGATGTCTAATTTTGTTGTAATATGAACATTTAATTTTGCATTTTTCTTCTTTCCTTTTAGGAACAAAAATGTTTTCATACATTTTGGTTTTTTGAGTTTTATCAAAACCAACACCAACAATATCAAATATTCCAACTTGAGATCCCATGATTCTTTTAAAAGTTTTAGTAGCTTTAATAAAATTTGACAAATCATTTTTAAGAATTTCAACTTCAACTTTAAGCAGAACGTTCTCCTTTGGAGGTGAAGATCATTCTTGACTTTTTGAACTTTTAGTTTCAATTTTTTTTTATGATCTCTTTAAGTTTATCATTTATAGCCTAAGTTTTCTCTTTCTCTTCTTTTTCTTTGTGAAATTTTTCTTTAAAAGAACTACACCTTTGAATAAGAAAGTTTTAATCATTTAGCAAATTATCAAATACGTTTTCCATATGTTCACACAAAAGACATGGTTCATAATTTGTTATCTCTATATCTTCAGCGTTTGCCATCAGACATAGGTTGGCTTCTTTAGGTTCATCTGCTTCCGATTCATCAGAATCATCTCAGGTTGCTATCATTGGCTACTTCTTGAAGGGGAATTTCTTTGGTACTCTTTTGTTCAATGGACATTCAGTTTCATAATGTCCTTGTTTGTTGCATCCGAAACAAGTGATTTTACTTTTATCCACTTCAGTTTTGAAGTCCTTTTTATCTAAGGATCCCTTTTTGATATGATCTATTATCCTTATCATTGTTTGTATTTTTCTTGTGAGGTGAGCAATCTCTTCATCATAATCTTCTTGGTTGTCTTCTGAGTCATATTTCTCTTTTGTTTGTTGAATACTTGATGAATTTTGAGATGCTTTTAAAGTTATTATTTTGTCTTTCTTTACAGGTTTATCTTCCTGCAATAATACTTCATGTACTCTCAGAGTTCCAATAAGTTCTTCCAAGCCTAGTACCTCAAGATTTTTGGCTTGACTTATAGTTGTCATCATTGGTCTCCACATGATTGGAAGACATCTCATGATCTTTCTTACCCTGTCTTGAATTGAATAAACTTTGCCAAGAGAACGCATTTCGTTCACTATGGTTGTGAATCTCAAGTACATTCATCAATTGTTTCTCCTTCATTCATTTCAAATTTTCGAATGCCAATGTCAATTCTTTATCTTTAACATGGCTTGTTCCTTCATGGTGAGTTTTCAGTGTGTCCCATAGTTTCTTTGTCGTATCACATTCATCTACTCTTTCACTTTCATCCTTGCTTAAAACACGTAATAAAAATAATTGATCTTTTGAGTTTAGAAGTACCTTAGATTTTTCATCTGTTGTCCAATCTGCTTCTTTCTTTTCAGCAGACTTTGCATTGGTTTGATCTACTCTTGGTATGAAGTCTCCATCTGTGATGATTCGCCACATACCAGCTTCTTTTGATTTTAAGAACAATTGCATTTTGCTTTTTCTAGAAATAATAATTTGAGTCATCAAAGTATGGTGGTCTGCTAGATGACCCTCCTTCAGTAATGTATTTAGCTTTTGACATTATCTTCCTGAATCTTTTGCTCTAACACTTTTTAGGTATTTATCCCTTAGAGTCTGGCTCTGATGCCAATTGAAGTAACAATTTCAATTATAAGGAAGGGGGTTTGAATTATAATTTTCCCTTTTAAAAATTCTGATTAAAAACTGAAAGTTATAACTCAAGATTGATCTTGGTTATAACCGAAGAACGTTCTTCGTTAGTGGAAAAACAACAATATCAATTTATCAGTATAAAAACTGAATGTAAGACAAATAATAAATAGAGGTAGGGGTAGAGTGATTACATAAGCATATAACGTGGTTCACCAACAACGGGTTACGTCCAGTCCTCACAAATGTGAGATTTTTCACTAAGTGCTTCAAAGCAAGAACTTTCCTAGTTTTCATATTGTTTCCACATATCAGTCTTGATCAACTACAAGGTTATACCTTTCTACTTAGAAAGGATTTCCACAGGTTACCTTACACTATTTCAAAATCGATTTTACAAATTACCTTTTAAATCATAAAAGGATTATAACTACTCAAGCTATATTAACAATATAGTTTTGAGTTACAAATTAATGATTTTGAGAATTTTAGTATCTGGGTATTGTTCAACTCTTGTTTGATAAATAGATTATATATATTATAAATCAATAATCATTAATTCTAATATCACACTAAGAAATGGAACTGCAACTTAAAATGATTTGATAAGCTCGAATATGATTTTAATGAGTGATATTTTGCTTGGCACTTTGAGTTTTGATTTGTTCTTCTTTGTGAACCTTTATTTATAGGCTTCAAGAGAGCTTATGATAGCTCATTTAAGCATTGGATGTAGTCCAGCTGTCATGAGCAAGTGAATGGATAAGAACAGCCATAAAGCAGAATTGTTTTTCTTGAAACCAAGAATGTTCTTGAGATCCAAGAATGTTCTTCGAATTGGTTTGAGATGAGCTGACTTGTATTTGTGATCTTGTCAGTTGTCTGAAATGATTACAAGCTTTAAGTCACGTGCGCAGATCTGTTTGAAGGTACAACAATAGTGTTCTTTACAACTTGTCATTTGTACTTGCATTTGCTTGACTTGGAGAATGATCTTGCTTTATGCTTTTTATGAAGAAAGTTGTTGAGTCTTCGAATTCTAGAATAATTTTTGCTTAGATTGATCCTTATATATTACTGATGAAGATACAGAATGGATGGCACTTCCTGCATCTAATCTTTTACATAAAAATCTTATCATACTTGTTTATGGCAGATGTAGAGAACGTTCTTCGTTTTCCAGAAATCTGTCAAGAACGTTCTTCGTTTTACTGACTTTGCTTTCTTGATTTTAATATGATTTGTTTTGTAATGCTTTGTACCTATCTTGTTTTAACACATTTAAATACACATGTTAAATACCAAAATACTTAAGAATTATAATTAGAAGTCTTAATTAACTTTTTGTTTAATTATCAAAAAAACATTAATTTGAGATTTTGTCTCAACACTTGTCTGTTAAGATGGAATGATCTTTTACGAGGTTTTTTAGTTTTGACGAGACATTTTCATTCTTGTTCATAAATTCATTTAACATAATTATAAGTTCATTCCAATTTGGATTAAATAGTACCTCAATTTCCTCATCAACATATGCGTTTTCAGATTCATAGTAAATATAAGTCATGTTTGCATGTTCTTCATATTCGTCGAAGTCATCCTAGGTAGCCGTAAGACTCTCCTTCTTTATATTGAAGTATTTTCTTTGAGAGTTTCACTTCTTAAGCTTAAGACACTCTAATTTAAAATGTCATGGTTCTTTGCATTCATAGCATGTGATTTTCCTTTTTTTAGATTTTTCTTTACTTTCTCTGCTATTTGTGGATCACCTGAAATCTTTTATGGCAAATGATTCCTTTCTGTTGTTCCACATGCGCTGGATCTTCTTTGAATTTAACGATAGCTCTTCGTAATTTGAGTCTTCACTCTGATCGCCTAATTCACTTTCCACTAAGTCTTCTTTAGCTTGCAAAGCCTTGGAGTTTGTTTTGTTTCCTTTGGATTTGATAGCCAATTACTTCAATTTCCTTTTTGGTTCATCTTCCACTAATTCAATCTCATGAGATCTGAGTGAACTCATCAGCTCTTCCAAAGGTAATTTGTTAAGATCTTCAGCCTATTGAATTGTAGTTATCTTTGGTCTTCACTTACTAGGTAGATTTCTGAGGATCTTCTTGACATGATTAGATGAAGTGTAGCCCCTTTGGAGAACCTTCAGTCTGGAGACTAGAGTTTGGAATCAAGAAAACATGGTCTCAATGTCTTCATCTCTTCCATTTGAAATAGTTTGTACTTCCTAATAAGGATTCTTGCATTTGTTTATTTCCTTCATAGTTAAGAACCATGACATCAATGATGTTTTTTGTAGTAGAATTCATTATAAAGGATCTAACTTTGTGATGCATCTTGTATTGTATCTTTTGATCAGCGTTGAGATCCTTTTTGGATATTTCAATACCAACATTATCTTCTCGAGCTTTATAGATGTCTTCGACTATATCCCAAAGTTCAAGATCGTGTGACATGTAGAAACTACTCAACTAGTTTTTTCAATATTCAATTATTTTCATATCAAATAAGGAAGCCCTATTAATATTTCCACTTGTAGCTTCATCACAAAAGTTATTCAAAATAATAAGATCTTTAATCAAACGCGGAAGTGCTCAACCTAGAGACATAGATCTGATGCCAATTGTAGAGAAAAAAAACAAGAAATTGGATTTTGAATTGTGTGTTATTTCGAAAACTTCATTTTAAATAATTTACAGAAAATTGGTGAGGTTGAAAACAAGAATAAGTAAAACAATAATAAATTGATAAGAAAAGAAACACAAGCCAATGTATCATGGTTCACCACTAACAAGATAGTTATGTCTAGTCTCTTCACATAGAAGGATTTAATCCACTATTCAACTAATGGAATCACAAGTTCACATAACACCTTAGTCAACTTGATTGTATTCAAGTCATCTCAACCTTCTCGCTTAGTACGGTCAAACTGTTGAGGACATCATCCATTACTCGGTCAAATTACAAAGTGTTTAGATTGGGTTTGGAATGAAATCTCACATAAAAACGTTTAGCCAGATCGCTCTCATAAGATTTTTAGGTTTCTCAACACTTAGAGTTCATACAAGAGATTTTCAAGAGTTTGTAATTTGTAACGACATGAACTCTTCTTTGGTTTTTCATTGTTAATTTCACTTTCTTTGTGACGATCACAAATCCTTTTATAAAGAGTTATTTAGTCCATTAGGGTTTCTGATTATTGTTGTGATTGAATGAAATCAACATGTGAAATAATAACTTGTATCAAATTTCATAGATTTTGAATTAACATTGAAAACTTGTCCAAATCCGTCTTCTTAATTGATTTGATGTATCTTGAGAGAAAAGGCAAGATGACATTATCAGAGGATGTTATGTGTTTCTTTAGTCAGAGGATAATTCTACTATGATGAAATTGGATTCCATGATTATCAAACACATAATCACCAGAGTGAACTTGTATCAAAAGATTCAGAAATGTGCATTTAAAGTGTGTTTTTGAGAACCAGTTATATCTCAATAGATACATCAAAGTATTGTCGTATCTATTTTCGTTAACTTGTCTATTTTTCAGATGATGCATTGTAAATACTTTTAAATCTCGTGACAAGAGTTTACACACCTAAATATATTGTTCGCACAAAATAATTTATGTTATCATCAAAACAATTAAGGGTCATTGTTCTTCGAATCAACTTGACTCTAACAGATGCTAATACTAAAAAATTTCATGCAAGATTTCATAAAAGAAAAAGGAGAAATCAATTAATTGCCCTTAAAACATGCGATATTTGGGTGGAAGGACTAGAGGCTGTAAGGATGAAGTATTGAATCTCTTTAAGAAGAACATCTTTTATTCAACATCAAATGCGCCAAAGATGAACGACATCAACTTTCGAAAAATTTCAGCTTTAACAAGAGCTTGACCAAAGATTTTAGTGAATATGGATTTAGGAAGCTATTTTGAAATGTGGTGAAGATAAAATAATGGGACTTGATGAATTGTATTTTAGTTTTATAAAGGAGTATTTGGGATTGATTAATGAATATTGTATGGGTTTTGTGTAGGAATTTCATAATGATGTTGTCCTATTGAATGCAATGACATCATCTTTCTTGGATTTAATATCGAGGGTTGATCATCTGCGGGATTTGAGCGAGTATAGGCCTATTTTCTTGGTAGGATACTTGTATAAGGTTTTATCGAAACTTCTTGTAAGAGCATCTTCAACGGTGAACTCAACTTGGGTTCATTAGGTAGGGTCCACTGTGTCACATCATTCTGAAGCAACTCATTCATTTTTTACTTCAACGGTGAACTCAACATGAGTTCATTAAATAGGGTTCAGGTCATAAATTTATTATTATTAATAAATAAATAAAAAAGGGAACGGTTATAACTTTATTATTATTAAATTATCAAAGTATCGTTTCTTCCTGAGAGAACTGTGATGACAGCTTGACACAACTCTAACCGTGAACACGCCAAAAATTGAATTTTACGTTACTACACGCTGGTGGACGAACTTATTTAACTACCATTAGAGATGCTCTAACATATTGAAACGAGTGCTTTTGAAAATGATTTCCAAAACCAGACATCATTTATACCATAAGGCAGTTGTTGGAGGTAATGAGATCATTAATTTAGCAAGAACAAGGAAAGACAAAATGTTTGTTGCTGAAAGTTGACTTTGATACGTCATATGACTTAGGGCTAGGCAGCAAACTGGGCCCGCCCATTACCTCCATGCCCAAAGCGGGTGAAGGGAATTGGATGGGTGGACTGGTTCTAACGAGTCCGACGAATAATAATTTAGGGTTCAAAAGGATAGGAACGAGCAGGTTCGGGTCATAAATTTGAGACTGCCGCTGACTGACCCGCCCGAATATGGATTTAATAATTATTATTATTATTATTATTATTATTATTATTATTATTATTATTATTATTATTAATTATAATTTTTGGTATTGGTTTGCTTTTTGTTATAATATTTTCTCTGCATATTAACACTAATGATTCTAACCACCATTTTCTTTACTTTTTTGTTTCTGGATCTGGAAGGTATTTTCCTTTCTTATGTTATGTTTATGTTATTTTACGTTTTTGTGTGCTTTTTATCTGCTAACAAGTGATTATTTTGTAGATTTAATGTTTTAAAGCATTGTTGAAAGAAAACAAATGTACTATTCATGTATTCGTATTACATTTTTTTTAATTGACTTGCTTATTTTTTATTTATAAAGATGATTAATGATTTCTAACTATGGCTTTGATGTTTGTTTGTGCTGGACTGCAGTATGCTGTTTTATTTAGTTTTTTTTTTTTTTTTTTTTGTAGTCATCCATTGAGTTTGAAGGAGAAGAGTAAGATAAGCTTCTTGTATAATTACTATGTACTCAAATTAGTGATTACCAATTAATTTCTATACAATTTTATATATTGGCAAGCAAAGATCACAAGTGTGTATTTAGTTTTTTTGTATTGGATAATTAACATGATTCTATATGTTAGAATGGGCATCAAATATTGTGTTATTTGTATTGATTTGTTATATAGACAATGTGCATTTAGTTTACATTTCATAAAATATTTAGATTTTATAAATATGAATGAACAATGTATTTTAAATTTATATTTCACACAATTATTAAATTTATAAACATGCTTATATCTCAACTTGTAAATTGTATATATTAATGTTGCTTCAAAGTTTATTTTTTATCTACAACAACTAAAAATTAGAGTTATAAAATGTTCATTATAAAAGAAAATTAGGACAAAATTGTTCTTTTTTAAATAAAAAATTAAAATAGTTATATAAACAGAAAGTTTGGACAAAAAAAAATGACTTTAATTTAAAAATGACCTAACAATGAATGGACCAAAAGAATAGTTAGGTCAAAAAAAAAAATCTTTTGACTAAAAAACTAAATGGCCCATAAAATCAAATCCATAGAAAACCACCTGTCAACCCGTAGTCTATTTTATTCATTATCCTATTAAACCGAACTTTTTATTGGACATAAATGAGTCTGTATTTTTTATCTGTGGATTGGATCGGTTACGATTTTTAGGTCCGAACTCGGCCTACTTGGCCCGTTGTCCACCCCTAATATTATGACTCAGTTAACTGTATGAAATATGTATAGGTGTGAAAATTGATTCATTCATCGGTTGAGCATGTAGTGAAAATGACTTAGTATGTAATTTGAATTAGTTGTATGTATTGATTACATTTATATGTGAGATTTGAAGCCATATACTTAATTCAAATTTTAACTGTTGTTGGCTTATATTTTTATTGACCATAGATATTTTTCATTATCAATGTGCTTCACAATTTACTGGTTGCACTTGGTGCTGGACGAATTTTTTGTTACAGCTATTTTACATTTTAATAGATTTTTGAACACCTATATTTTACATTTCCTATTAGTGTTGGACCGACTGTTTTCTATTATCGCAGTATGCTCTTCTGTTCAATTATAAGCCTTAAGAACATCTGTTGCAGTTGGTTTTATAGTCGGTCGTTGGGCTTGAAGGAAAAAATTAGATATCTATATTAAACGTGTTGGATAGTGATTTCGTAATCTATTTAGTGATTATTAATTAATTTTTATTCAATTTTTTATATTAGATAACAAAGATGACAAATGTGTATTAAATTTTCTTATATTGGACCGTAAACATTACGCTATTTATCAAAATAGGGTAAAATAGTTTAAATTTAAAGGAAAAAAAAAATTTAAAACAAAAGAATCCTAAAAAAAATAAAAACTAAAAAAATGATTTATTATATAAAAAGTTGCCAAAAAAACGACAAAGATGTAATTAGGCCAAAACAAAATAAACTCCGAACCCTTAATTGAGTGGAATTGGATCTGTATTACTTATTTGCGGGTCGGTTGTGGATTTTAGACCCGGCCCATTGTACACCAGCTAGTTTTGGGACCTGAAACTGAAAGTAATGTTGCTACAGTTCTGTTTCATTGTACGATTGGAGGGGTAGATTCGATTTGTTGGTTACTTGATAAATCCAATAATTTTCAAGTATAATCTACCTATAAATTTATGATTAGCGGTTGGACAATTATGGTAACTTTTGAATTTAAATGTGATAATTATATTGAAGTTTATTTTGCAAGTCATTTTATACGTAAATATTTTAAATATAAATTATATTTTATTTTATAAATTTTTAAGAATTAATTCTTTTAAAATAAATTATATTTATTACAGAAAAAATAAATTGATATTTGATTGTGCAAAAAAAATTACAAAATGGATACAATTCATAAATGAAATATAAGAAAAAATTATAACCAAAAAGTTTATGTATATGATCTTAAATTACGATTAAATAGATCAACTTTTCAATTATCTAATTTATTTATATTTCATTCAAGAAGGAATATTTGACTGTGAAAAAAAAAATTAAACATGACATCAAGAATATTTAGAATATTCGAATGAGAATATTTTATTTAATTTCCAACATTTTGTCATATGTCTCTCTCTTGTTCAAAAACATTGTTTGAAAGTGAAAGATTGAAGAGAATTAATAGACAATTTCATCTTTAAATTTATTATCATCCATAAATTTCATCCTTGAATTTTTTTTAAATAGTCAAATCGTCTTTCAATTTGCTTCACTTATATCAGATTAATCTCTCCATCAAGTTCATGTCATCTCTCATGTATATAGAGACTAGTTTAATAAGGATATTTAACATCATAAAAATTCAAAAAACAAAATCATAAAAAACTCACGACTTCAAGAAAAAGAATATCTTAAGTTTTATGAACACTAATGTATATATTAATTTTCTTTTATAAAGAAAACAAAAAAGTCTTCAAAAATTTGAGGAGTTTTAAACAATAAATATATCTTTAATTTCTCTCATTCATAAAATAAATATAACTTAAAGATATTTCATTCATTTTATTTTTAATGAAATAATTGTTCTATCCATTTCTAACATACTAAAAAAATAATTATTTTATTAAATTGAAAGAGTTTTAAATATATATATATATATATATATATATATATATATATATATATATATATATATATATAACCCCCAAAATATAAAAATATCTCTCTCACATTGT
>NC_021163.2:26214130-26225469 GCF_000331145.2 Cicer arietinum | reverse complement strand
TATATATATATATTATAAATTGGAAGCTATAACGAGTTCTCAAATATTTCAGGTGTGAAGCTACTCGTACTAGTGAGGTAGTATTAACTACCCAAAAATATTATATTGAAATAATTAACTAGTTTTGAATTTTTTGTTTTGGTCTTAGTATAATTTTGTATTTAGATACCAATAATATATATTAAATCATTTAAGATAAGTTTATAATAGTAAAATTATAAGAAATTAAAAAGTAAAAAAACTATTACTTTAATATATCTATGATTTGAAACCACATAGAACCTAATGATTCTTTTTTTGTAATTTCATTCATTATAAATAAAGGGAGATGTGATGGTCAAATAATTAAGATTTTGAACATAAGTTCAACAATCTGTAGTAACAGTTACCCTACTACAATCGGACTTGAAGAACCCTTTCAACCTAATTTTTTCATCTAAATACAACTAAAAACAATTTCTTGCTACAATACGTCTTGATGGTAGGGTAAATTGGGATTGTATTTGATTACATGAGTACTTAAATTTCTCCCCTTCAACTTCTTTAAAGGGTTGCTTATCCAAAATGATAAAAACAGCTAAAGTTTTTCTACATGCTTGAGCATTAAATCTATAGCTTGCTACAAAAAAAACTACACCTATCGCTTGTTGGAATTTGTAAAATAGTTTGGTTAGGGTTAGTTGCTACATTTAAATGATATTTTGTGCATCTTATTATGTGATGCTTCATATGGAAGTACCGCGTCTCTTAGCTTCACAAAAATACCTTTGATGACAATATTTACGAGCAGCAGTCCTAATTTCTTAATTAAGAATTTTATTAAAGTGGTCACATACCTCAAAAGTTTTTCAAGAACCACTTGCATTGTATTTTCTCTTCTTCCCAACTGGAGGAAGAGTAGTTGCAAGTGCAAATTGTTCAATAAATTGATTACTAGCTTCAACAGGTTGGTTAGGAGAAGGATTAGGTGAAAGCTGCTCCATCATTGAAACATATATTATTGATATGTTTAAGTATAGTTAAAGTTTAAAATATTTAGTTTTTAATCAAAGGTTTAATTTGATGAAGTTTTCTTAATTAATTGTTAAAATTTTCCTATATAATTAATTATCATTCAACTCTAAGTATTTTATGTGATCTATTAATGAATTTTGTGTATGAAATAACTCATATGGTTTGAACCTTTAGTAACTCATATTTTATTTTTTTAATCAATGATTTTATTTAATTAAGTTTTTTTTTTATATGAAACAACTCCTACTATAGAACAATAGGAGTTGCTTCAACAGGAAAGTAACAACTAATTGACTAGTCAATTAGTTTAATAATTGAGTCACTTGTTATCATATAAAATTCATACAACCTCAAACAAATTCAACTCATAATCATATTATTTTAGCATAACATCAAATTATATAACCATATAAATTCATAATTAAATTCATACGAATTGAAACTCATAATTAAGCATGTTCACAATTTGGTTTTAAGAGAAAACTGAACCGCAAAAACAGTTTGAGAAAATTGACTGAATTGTAATGGTTTCATTTGAACTAGACTGAACTGGGTCTGTGATTTGGTGCAACGTGGCTTGTAATGTAGAACTGAACTGATTTATTAACCTATTAAAAAATTACGATTCTTATTCAAGAGTCAAACAATATTGCATGAGTTTGTGAATTCAAAAAGCAAAATAATAATAATAATAATAATAATGTATAAAAAAATTATATGAAAAAATGTATTTTCTTAAATCCATTCAAACAAAATCATCATGTGAATTTTTCACAGGAAACAACTTTTTCATTGAGTGGTTGATATAATTAAATAGCAGTTTAGTTCAGTTCATGGTTCAGTTTGGTTCAAAATAATTATTTGAACACCCATACTTATAATCATAACACATAACCTAAAAATCCATGTGGTCTAAAAAATCATATTATTAGCACAAACTTAATTACCAATTGAAATCAGATTTAAGCAATAGACTTAATTACCATATCACACGAATCATATTATTAGCATGCACTAGACAATAGACAAGTTAAATTATTCTAAAAAAACATGTAATCTAAAAATAACATACACAATTTCTTTTCAACAACTTGATTAACAAATATTTACAATGTGTTTAACTTACAGTTTTCTAGCCTAGCTCATTGCATACTCTTGCCTCATTGGCCTTGCTTCATTGATCCAAACCAGAAAAGTTCAAAAAATAGTAAGTATTGAACATAATCTACAGTGTAACAATATTTAATTATAATGAGGCAAACATGAATCTAAAACTAAAAAGAATGAACAAATCAAACATAAATATAAAAATAAAAAAAACAAACAAATCAAACATGGATATTAAACTAAAAAGAATAAATAAATCAAACATGAATGTAAGACTACAAATAATAAATAGATCAAACATGAAAGTAAAAAATAAAACTAAAAATAATAATCGGAGCAAACATACATATAAACTCAAGAAACTTAACATACAACTTTAAGAACTCATAGTACCTTAACCTAGAAAGACAGAAACTCACTTAAAACTTTAACCTAGAGATTACTTAAAAAAATATACATATCAAACATGAACATCAAACCAGAAATCAAAACTTATAAAATACAAGAACATAAACCTTAAAACAAAAAATACAAGATTATAAAAAAAAAATCACAATAAATTACACCATTATCTTAGAAATATGAAAATAGTAGTACAATCAATAATTAAAAAATCAGAAAATACTAAGAAATCATATATTAACCTTAAAAACTTAGAAGATACATTATGATGTCTTAAAAGTAACCCTAATAACATAACCTTCTCTAAAAGTTCAATAAAGAAAGGAGATATGGACAACCTCTATATTATCAGTATCTAAACATAATGGAAACATGATCAAATAAATGTTAGTGAAAAAAAATCAAATTAATGTTAGTGAAAAAAGATCAAACCCTAATACAAAATAGTAACATCAATGAGAAGAACAAACCAAAACAAAATATAAAAGCATATAATACCTTTCAAGATAAACATTACATAAAGAAAGAACGATTTTTTAAGATAAATATTGAATAAATTTTCTTACATTAGAGAGTTAGGGTTTGGTAAAAATTTCAAAGGAAACTTACGTTGCAGATAAATTTCAATGCGTGTTTGGAGGCTAGGGTGAGACGACGGTGATTGTGAGTGACAAAGAGAACCGTTTGAGAGAGAGAGAGTGAAGTGGCTGAGTCTTTGAAAGTTAGACTCAATGAATGAATTTACGTTTAATGTTGATTCTAAAATTTGAAATGAATATATTGTTAATTGAATTGGGTGAATGTGTTTAATTGAAATTAAAAAAAAAAAAAAAAAAAAAAAAAAAAAAAAAAAAAAAAAAAAAAAAAAAAAAAAAAAAAAAAAAAAAAAAAAAAAAAAAAAAAAAAAAAAAAAAAAAAAAACCACATAGGCAAAAGTCAGTCGCATGACAAATGTAAAAAAAAAATTAACGTAGTGTCCCATGTGAATGTGTGACTATTGTTTATATATTATTAATATAATTATAATAATAAATTCAGTGGAATTCAAATACCGACCGATGAAAATTATCAATCTAAATTCGACTATATAGATCATCTAGATCCTCACTTTTTATCCACCCGATCCATCAACCTTCAACCTGCCGAAATCCAACCTCATGCTTAAATTTTCTCTTAGATTGATTGGATTCGGTCGGGTCAGCTTTTGTTGTCCATCCCTTATAAATGAAACAAATGTGACAAAGATGAGAAGAGTTTGATAATTTGGCTGTCTACTCACCTATACGGATCAAATCAGGATGGGTCTGAGTCTCTATCCGTATTCATAGGGTAGAGAGTTGGATCAACAGTCACTCACCGTTCTCGAGGAGCATGGGAAAGGGTCGGTAGTTTGCCGGCGGCTTGTCGCACGTGTGCATTATCCATCAACGTACGATGGTCCCACAATGTTTCTTCTAAAGTTATAGCTTTCAGACATTATTATATATTCACTTTTTGTCACTTCCATCCATATCAACGGCCATAACTCTTCCATCAAAACTAATCATTCTTCTTTTCCCTAACACGACAACACTTGTATAGGCTGCAAACAACACTAAGTAACATCAGTGAATTCTCAACTACCCACTTTTCTCATGTTTTACTATCTTTCTTCATGTACATAAACATAAAACCCGTTTGAGAAAATCAACGGAATTAATAAAATGGATAATTGTATTAAATTTATTAAAAATTGATTAAAAATAATTTAATTCTTTTATATTTAAATACAAATATATAAAAAAATTAATTAATTTAGTTATTTTTATTTTTATATATTAAACAAAAATAAAATTCAATTAATACATTTTTTGAGATTTTAAAGGAAAAAGAGAAAAATATTATTAATTAAATATTGATTTTTTAAAAGAATTAAAATTGTAGGACAAAAATAAAATACTCAAAAAACTAAAGATCGTTTTTAAATTTTTTTCTTTTAATAGATAATTAGTTAATGTTGTTACTATAGTATATATTATTAATAGCAGAAAAAGATGTAGATAGAAAAAAATGTAGATTAATAAGAATTATGTTAGTAAATAAATAGTTAATGATGATAGAAAATTCAAATGTCTTATAAAAAGGGAAAAACAATTTTCAAAGTCTTATATTTAACGATTCTATCTCACAATGAATATTATTTTAACAAAAAAAAATTCTCAAAATAAATGTTATTTATAATTTTAAATTAATGTAATTTTATTAATTTTTTTTTATATTATCTTTCAATAATTATTATATCCATAACTTTAAAAATATTATTATATTTTTTATTGATAATAGTAAAAAAAAATTATTAATAATTAAAATATATAGTTTAATAAGATCAATTATTTATTTTTTTTAATTATTATATTTTTTAATATATACAAAAATCTTAAATAAGAACTATTGTGAAAATGATGAAGTATTTTTGTATCCTATTTCTATCTCTTTTTCAATGAAGATCACGACTCTTATGTGATATAAGAGGATTGTTTCCCAAATAACTCTCCTTTCTATTTATGGAAAATTCAAACAAAAGGGTTAAAGGATAATTTTCGAAGTTTTTTACTTTAGTTTTGTATATAAAAATTGATGTTAATTTAGAGGATCTATTTCCCGAATAACTCTCCTTTATATATTTGAAAAATTCTAACAAAGGTTAACGTATAATTTTTGAAGAAGTTTTTGGCTTTGTTTTGTAAATTGATGTTAATTTTAAATAATTTTTTTAATCTAAATTGTTGTTTTGACTACAAATTTTAAAATTTGGTGACTACTTATTTTATTTTTTAAAAAGTTATAATTTTGATTTTTTAATTTTAACTTATTTTGTAAATGTAAGAAGCTCTTGATATTGGTCAAATTAATTGTGAATTCATTTTGAAAGTGGCAATGCTGATGCGCACTCATTTTTTAAATCTATATATATATACACGTGAAATTTAACTAATAAAAAATAATATGTCATGTGTGACTATTATTTCCTTATATGATTCATCTTTTTCATATTTTTCTTGCTGTGGAAAACAAAAATGGCATAAAAAAACTTAAGTTTTATTGATTGAATATTTCCATTGAACAACGACGACAATTTTTATTTTATTAAATTCTAGTATGGACATACAAAGTTTTTTAAAAAATTCAACATCAATAATGATCTCATCAAAATAAAAGGAGAGTTTGACTTTTGCAAAAAAAAAGATAGAGTTAAAGAGAAGAAAAAAATTGTTTTCGAAATAGAAGCCCAAAATCATCATCATACAATGAAACTCAATGAAACGTAGGAGAGCAAAATCGTATTTTTAGTCATTTTTCTTAAAGTATCATAAACATTTTTGGAAGGGTTTTATGTTTTCTATTATGGATTGTAAGAGAAAAGGAAATGTGCATAATAATGAAAATTAGTATAATTTTGTGTCTTACACAGTGTATAAAAACAAATATCATTTTTCTTAAAGTGTCCTAAACATTTTTGGAAGGGTTTTATGTTTTCTATTATGGATTGTAAGAGAAAAGGAAATGTGCATAATAATGAAAATTAGTATAATTTTGTGTCTTACACGGTCTATAAAAACAAAAATTTAAATATAAATTAAAAATTTATTGTAATAGTAATATTTTTATTTAGTTTAATGGAGATGTATTTACAATATAAAATAATTTTATATATAAATATTATTAAGAGTCATGTAGAAACTAAATTCTAAATTCTATACGAATAATTGAGAGAAGATTTATTTCCATGTATCTCAATCATCGTGTCCTCTAGTAACATGGTAATATTATGGGTCAAACCGTAAATATGTTAAATAGTTATCTTGGTGTAAGATCAAAGTTAAAGTTAATAATTTTGTCAACGATTTTAGTTAGTTGTGGAGCAATCCATTAGTATGCTTAAAAATAAATGCTCCTATTTCTTTTAGTTGATTTAATGTATCATTTTTTGTGGATTTAGTTTGAAAATATGTATTTATCATTTGGTTATTTTCGACATACATTGTGATCTAGATAGCTTATTTTAATATATTTATTTGCCTTCTTAAAAAAATATCATATGTAAATTTATTTAGTTATTTACAATGATTAAAATATATTTGATGTAATTTTTATTGACTTCTTAAATGTTTAACCCCGTTTTTATATTTCTATTGAGTTGTTAAAATTTAGTGTGCTATTTATATTAAATTATTCATTCAGATTTATAAAAAATAAATTAATAATGTTATTTCATGCAAAATGTTCAAGACCTTTTCAATAAAATTTTATTGTGCAATAAAACATCAATAAAAAATTTATATAGCCATCATAATAGATATATTTGTATATGAGGTATATCACACTCTTAGATTGTATTAATTATTTGGTTAAATAGTCCCTTAATTTAATTTCAGTTATTATTTTAGTTTTTTATCTTTTTTTTTTCTTCCTAATTTGGTCATTCATTTTAATTCAAAGTGACAACTTCTAGTGCAGTCGACTTCTCCTGCAATTCATTTAAATATTTCTCAAGCTCACTGGATTTATCAAAAAGAGACATCTTTAATGAATCTCTTTGTTGTACTAATGCCTTTCCTTTTGTCATAATGTCCTTCTTTTAAGGTCCTTCTTTGTCTAACTGCCAAAGTATAAAGCAAATTACATACAATTTAGAAAGTATATAAATCAAACCACACTTATTGACAGAAAATGTGCAACTCCAAAATAGAAAATACTTTCTCAAAAGGAAATATCTAATCCTCATTCAAAACTAGCATTCAAAACATTAAACCATTCACAAAAACCCTAAACCTCATTCAAAATATTAAATCATTCACGAAAACCCTAAACCCCATTCAAAACTAACATTATTTGATAGTAACCAATCTAAACACACATCACAAACCACAAAAATCACATACCTGGAAATCATCCAAAAATCATATGATTTTTTTGGAGTTCCATCGTAACTGAGTTTCGTGATTTCCATTCATTTTTCCCTTAAATCCATCACAAAGAGCACAATAGAACGAAAATCAGACGATAGTAATCACAAGAAAGAGACAATTCTAATGGAATTCACGATTAAGCCTCATTTAGCGTGATTTTTGTTCTTCAATTTTGTGACGTCGTTCTTATTTCTGAGTTCATTCACGATTAAGGCTTATTTCTGAGTTTGTAGTGTTTTTGTTTTAGGTTCAGAAGTTTGATTTAACAAATTTTATGTTTTTTTTATCTGTTTATTTTAAAGTGTTTTGTTTTATTTTTAAAATCTATAAAAGTATTATAATGATATTACCTATTTATTAATTAATAAAATTGCAAATTAAATATGACATGGATGACACGTCAACCTCATTAATTGTCATGTCATCAAATTCAAGAATCGAGATTAGCGTTGGACAAAATGTCATAATTTTAAAAAATTGGAGGACCAAAATTGTGAATAAAAAAATAAGGAGACCAAAATTGTGGATTGAGTAAAATAGAGGGACCAAAACTATATTTCAGCATAAATTTAATTATGGTTTTTGGGATTAATAATTAGGTAAGGTATCAATTAATAGCTTTTAACTATGGTTTTATGGGTTCCTTAACGACTCTAAAGAATACTAAATATGGCTCATATGTGTTTAATCTATTGAACCAATGGATGCACAAAATAAAGTAAAATGATAAAAGATATAGAAATGCATAAATTGCTTGTTTAATTGATTGTGCATCTTTGTTGAAAAATATATTTAAAGTTTTGATGATAACAAAAGTATTTTATTAGAAAAATATATTTGACTTCAAAAAGTATGAAAGAAGATTCATATTTTTGAAGAAAATCTAAAAAAAGATTTGATTCAAATTGATGAAAATTTGAAATAAGATTTGATTCATATTTATAATTGAATAAAATCTTTGACTAAGTTGAAAAAAAGATATGGTTAATATTTGAAGAAGATTTGATCAAGGCTTATCTACAACAAAATATGAACAGAATCAATCTAAAGAATTCACAAACACAATCAGAATAAAATACGCACATAATCAATCTGAAGAATTTACAAACTCAATCTGAACAAGATACAATTTAGAATTAAACAAGAACTAAATTGAAGCTCAGATTTTAACTACAAATAGATACTCAAGTTCGAAGAAGAAAAATATCAAAAATTAGAAGAGAGTAGAAAAACTCAAGCTCAAATTCCAAATTCCTCTTAGAGTTCAAAGAGAGAAACACTTGTTCGAATGAGAAATATTTTTTTAAGGTTCTTCTCTTAGTGTTTGAGAGTTATTATTATTATTATCCGCTTTATTAGAAGCAAACACTTAAAATTCTAATCTTTTGTATCCAACCCGAAAGTGGTTTAATTCCTTATTTAATCTAGTGTTGTCAGATTGTTAGGAGAAAACTTGGCTTGTAGGATCAAGGTGGTTATTTCCTTCTTCAATCTGATGTTGTCAGATTGTTAGAAGAAGATTTGGTTTGTAAAGTCAAGGTGGTTAGTTCCTCAAAAGTCTGGGATTGTCATATTGTTTGAGAAGAGTGACTTGGAAGGTCAGATGGTTTGTAATTCAAGGTATTTGAGTTAGTGGATTAAAGCCTTCTGAATGAGGGGACTAGATGTAGCCCAGTTAGTGGTGAACTAGGATAAATCTATTTGTCAAATTATTTATGTTTTCATTGTTTGCTACCTCTGAATCTAATTGCTTCTTATCTAAGTAATTCATAAAAATAGTCCATTCATAAAGATTTAACATGGTTCACCACTAACTTTGCTACATCCAGTCCCTTGAATTACAAAGCACCTGACCCTCCTAGTCAGTCTTTCCAAACAGCTTGACAACCCTGGACTTTTGAGGAACTAACCACCTTGACCCTACAAGTCAAGTATTCTCCTAACAACATGAAAACCCCATATTGAAGAAGAAAGTAAACCAATATCAGGTTGAATACAAAAGATTGGAACTTGAGTAGTTGCTTCTAACAAAGCTAATAATAATAATAATAATTCTCACACTCTAAGAAAAAAAACACTATAAAAATATTTCTAACCTGAACAAGTGGTTCTCTCTTTGAACTCTAAAAAGAATTAAGAATTTTGAACTTGAGTTACTCTTTTCTGTTTTTCGATGCTTTTCTCCTTCAAACTTGAGTGTCTATTTATAGTGAAAATTTGGACTTCAATTTAGTCTTTTTTAATTTTGAATTGTATCTTGTTCAGATTGAGTTTGTAAATTCTTCAGATTGATTATGTTCTTTAAATAAAATATTCTTCAAATCTTCATCAAATCTTGATTTGGTAAAAGATTTTCATCAATTATAAATTTGAATCAAATCTTATTTTTGATTTTCTTCAATTATAAATTTGAATAAAATCTTATTTTAGATTTTTTTCAATTATAAATTTGAATCAAATCTTATTTTAGATTTTCTTAAAAAACATGAATCTTCTTTCATACTATTTGAAGTCAAATATATTGTTTTCATAAAATATTTTTGTTAACATCAAAATTCTAAATGTAAAACCAACTTGGTTCCAACATTAATGACAAAACTTATACACACTAACTATGGAGAAAATGGATATCTCGAATTCAAACATGCGTCATAACATGTCAAATATCTCTACAATTTTCATTTGTAATGTATTGTTATTGACAAAAACTAATATTTTCTTCGTCGAATATTGTTGGTCACATTTAGAATGTATATAATTTCATAAAAAATTAATAATACATTTAGAATGTGTCACATTTAATTTCTGTATACTTTTTAGAACATGCAATGTGCCAAAAACGTATTTTACAACGTCTATTTTGGTCTTTCATAGTGTTTATAAGCGCGATTAATAGCGAAATTAAAAGTATATGGTGTTTATAGTATTATTATTGGTGAACATTAGATAATTTTTTTTCTCATATGCACTATTATAGTTTGATATAAAATTGAATTTTAAATAAGTCTTCTATAGCACATATGTTATAATAAGAGCTATTATATATTTTTTTTAAATATTGATCAAATCATTTAAGTGATTATAACAGATGTGCTATCATAGCTCGATATAAATTGGATTTTTAAGAAGTTTTTTATAACACTTCTATTATACTAAGCGTTATTAGAATATTTTAAGAAAAAATTGACAAGATCAGCTTCTTTATAGCTGTCCAGTTATACCAGTTCGGGATATAAAACAAGAAAATCAAACAAATTTTATGGGGTAAACATCACAAACTAAAACCATTGTTTTTAAAGGTTAAATGAATTAATCACTAGTAGAATTTTGCCTTTTTAAGTCGGTTAAAATGTACATTTTAAGTCGGTTCCGTGCCCGAGTTAACAGCAAACGACTTAAAAAATATGTTGTTTTTTAACTCGTTCCATGAACCGACTTAACAGAGCTTCATCATATTAAGTCGATTCACCTTAACCGACTTAAACATCATAAATTCAGTACAACACATCATCTTTTTAAGTCGGATATTTTGACCAACTGACTTAATAGATATAGTTAAAATAATTATTTTTTTTAATTTTTTTTATATAAATTTCTCATTTTGTTTTCACGCTCCTAATCCATACAATATTTCGTATTAAATTTCAAATAAGAGTTTTGTACTTACAATCACAATTTTATATAAACATCTAATAATCAAAATATACAATATCACAATATCTCATGTTTATACAAAAAAATATAGAGTACAAAATTTCCGACTAATAATTAGATATCCATTAACAAAATTACAAAACCACAATGTAACAATATTCAATAGACATATATTAGCATCGTCATTTTCTTCAATTAATTTCAAAATAAAAT
>NC_021163.2:26206716-26213649 GCF_000331145.2 Cicer arietinum | reverse complement strand
TTTTTTCCTTCAAATAATATGATATTATTATCTAAATGAAATTATGAGCACATATGATAATCATTTTATGTAAATGAATTATTTATTATTGAAGACCATACCTGAAATAGTGGCGATGAAACAGAAGGTGGCGATGCGATGAAACACGATTGTGATGAAGATGGCGACTATGGCGATGAAATGAGTTTGACTACGGCGATGAAACTGAGTTTGACTACGGCGATGAAACTGAGTTTGACGATGGTAAAGAAATCGACATGAAACTGAGTTGAAGTTTGACTATTATAAAGAAATCTACGTATTAAACAGAGCGATGAATGTAGATCGGAAATATGGTTAGAGAATAGAAAAGATTTATAATAGAATAGTTAATAAACTGGAAGATAAAACGTTTCATTGAGTTAAAGTGGAAGATAGAATTGTTTACGTTTGCTTTAAGGTTATTAATAGAACCGCATTAAACAAGTTCTAAATATTTTCAAAATTGTCACCGCCTCATTGTATTAAGTCGTTTAATAAATAACCGATTTAGCCACGGAGTATAATGAAATATATTAATTTTTTAATTTTATTTTTACATTATCTCTTAAGTCGGTTGTCAATCTAACCGTGTTAATCGTTTTTCACATGTTTACAAATCTGCCACCGCCTCATTTTGTTAACTCGTTTATACGGACAAACGACTTAAATGTACCTCCGCCTCATTTGTTAAGTCTGGTAGCACGTAACCGACTTAAATCTGCCGTATTAAAAGCCCAATTTTCTACTGGTGAATATCAACCCATCCAAAATGAGGAAAATACAAAAAAGACAAGTTATGAAAGTATACAAATATTTCATGTGTAACTTATTCAAATCTTTCATGTATAACTGACACAAATAGAATTACCAATAATCTATGCACCCAGGGCTCCTGGTTTCCCTGTGTAATCTAGATCATTGCACATGACCAAATTTTGTTTTTTTACTTATAATAATTGTAATACATTGATTAAAAAAAATCATAGGATAAAAGAAACACTCAGGTCCAATAAGATTTGGTTTATTATTGAGGAAATAACTCATTGCACCAAACTTTATCGGACTCAGCAAGATCTTCTAGTTAGTGAATGGATCCAAAAATGAAAAATATTATTAGACACTGATAACTCTTCATCATATGCATATTTTTTATTATTTTTAGTCTTATTTATCTTTAATCTTTAGTTAATTTAAGGAGTTATTTGATATATTTTGTTGATTTTAATTCTTGGATGTAATAAAGTGTTTATTTTCATATTTTCTTGATTAAGTAGAATTTTTTCGTAGTTTTGCGTTGTTTGTTTGTTTTAGTGCAGTGCTGAATTTTGGTGACAAATCAACAACATGATCTATGTGGAGTATTTTAGCCATATATGGAGTTGTAGTTGTCCAATTGGGGTCAAACTAAGTGCAAATGAAAGCTAAGATCCATAGCTACAACTTTCTTAAAGACTCTGGAACCAAATTCGTATTTAAAAGAGGAGACAAATGCAGTAAATGTGAGACAACAGATGTTGTGCGCCTAAAGCGCAAATCACTGATTTTATCTTAGCGCACTTGGAATGCAATTGTTGCGCCTGAGGCTTGTGAACCGGTGCATAACACCTTTTTCACACTTTATATGGATCTTTTTTTCTATTCGGAAGTTTCGAGTCTTGTGTCCTATCATAGAAACTCAACGGCGGCTAATTTTAACACCATTTGAAGGAGTTTTATCAAGAATCATTCATAAATTTTTCTTGTAATTCTTCTTTAATCTCTATCTTTTGTATCTCTGTCATGAGTAACTAAATCCTATTTGTTAGGGATAAGTGAAACAAGATGAAACTCTTATTTGTCTGATTTGAATTCTAGTTATATGAATGAGATTATTGAATTATTTTTCTTATATATGTGCTTACTGCCTTTTATTACTTGATCAACTTTAACATGTTTTACAATTCGTATTTTGAAACGACAATGAACTTTACGAATGCTTGAGATGAGAAATTCATGATATTGTAGTCTATGGATAGATGCAGGTCATGAAACCATTTGAATTATTTGCAGAGGTAATAGTTTAATAAGAGAATTATTGTACTGTAAAGCTTAATTTTAATCTTAAATCAACTAAGGAATTAGAGGTTACTTTGGAATTAAATGTTCTATTACTAAGACATTAGGACATGAATAATAAAGAGAATTTCAGTAATAGTTCAAAAAAGGAATTTAGTAACTATGGCAAGGTTGAATTTGAAGTGAAACTCATCCCTGACATTTTTCTTATTATAAATGTTCAATTCTATTACTCTTGTTAATTTTAAATATTATTTCAATCATTCGAAAACTTTTTTTTCTTACAATTTAGTAATTAAACACAACTCGTTAGTAAAACACAATCCTTGAGTTTGACACTCGGTACTACTATTTTAATTATTACTGGCAACAATTCAGTACACTTGCTGAAACGCTATCAAACATCATCTATCATTAAGAAGTCTCTTTTGACAAAAAAAAAAAGATTAAGAATGTTGTTATTTGGTTTTTCTTTTGATATGTTATTTGGTAGTATCTTTGAAAGTTATGAAATATGATTAAGAAAGTGTGATTATTTTCTTTTGAAATGTGATTATTTGGTTGTATATTTGAAAGTAATGAATTTTCTACAAAAAGTGTTAGAATGGTGACTTTTTTTAAATAACAAGAAGGATATGATTAGCTTGAAGTTATATTTAGATGTTATTTACAATATGCTTATTTTGATGAATTTACATAGTTTAAGTTTTTGGTGTTTCATTCAGGAAAAATATAATATTTTAAAATAATTTATAATTATTTAAATTGCATTTTTTATTCGGGACTTAATTTTTTAGATTTGAACAGAATTTTCAAAAACACTAAGACGGTCTTGTACATATCTAAATACTACGTAAATCTCATAAGACTTTGCACCATACCAAACATATATATGCACACCAAAACAACACTTTTAAAAACACTAATACCGTCTTATACATATCTAAATACTACTACGTAAATCTCATAAGACTTTGCACCATACCAAACATATATATTCAACTTTTTTTTTCTTTATCAACTTTAATCATGGATCTTTTGACATAGTTTTATCATGTTTCTTACATGGAAGAAAAAACTGAACAAATCATAAATAACTCAACAAACTTGTAGCACCATAAAACATGGTTGATAGGGTCATCATATTAACAACAAAATTTAAATCAAATATAAGAATTCAAAATTTCAAGAAAAATATTAAATCTCACCAAAAGAGTTATGGACCATATAACTAGTCTAATCATCTCTCACCTCAATTAACTTATCTTTAGAGAAGGTAACATATTTGTATTTAAGAAATTACTTAAAATAAAAAAGAAAACATAAATTGAGTTAGATCTTAAGTATAAAATATTAATTAAATTAATTTCACGTAGGAATCATGTTTTGATTTTTAACGATGATCTTTTTCATAAATCGCATTACATAATATCCACAATTATCATTGTTATCTTGGCTGGAACACATAAAATAAATATATATATCAATAACTTTTACACTACATAATTATTTGAAGATAAAATATAAAATATATTTATTTTTCTATGAGATATTATTATATTTAGACTTGGTAACCGTAGTTCCCCACCGACACATAATAGATTTTTAAAGCTCTATTTGAAAGAAATTAACTTCAAGTGAATATTAATGATAAATCATTTACACGTAAACACTAAAAAAAATTTAAATAAAAATATAAATACTTATGTGTTTAAACACATAAACCTTACTTTGGTGATTTTGAGTTTCATCATTCAACGAATTCAGTAGTATATTATCTTAGTCATGAGATTTATGACAATCAAGACCCAATATTTATATCTACCCTCAATGTTTAAATATTTGTTCTAAAATTTATTTTTAATATATTATCATTGTAAAAAATATTTTTAAAATAAACTTCATCCTATATTGTAAGTACAAGTACCAATTTATATAAAAATCACTCAAAGTTCAAATCGCAAAATCAAAAAAATTTCAACTCTCCTATATTGTTTTAAAGAAATGGAAACAAAAAAAAAAACACCTTTCTCACCATTTGAAGAATCACACCCACCCACTTCCTGATATACATGAATAGAAACCACATAATCATCACTATCATCATCAACATTATCATTCTTATCATTGTCACCAACAGAGCACATTTTCTCCTTTCTCAAACATCACATTGCACCACCCGAAGCAATTTCATAAACACCTTCAGGACGCAAACCTTTCGCCTTAAATTATATATGATGATATACAAAAATCATATATAATTTTTTAAAAATGTTTCTATTATAAAGTGTTTTTAATTCCTAAAAGTATTAGAAAAATATGTTATCTAACATCATAATAGTACGTTGCAATCGAGTTTGAACGTGAGAACGATAAAGACATATAACTTGAATGAAAACAGTACAGAGGCGATGAAATTTGAAACAGTGGAGACAATATACAATATTTTAAATTAAAGTTTAAATCTTGTTCAACTAGAACGGTACGGTATCGGAATTGAGTATACTCACTCGTAAGGCTAATCTTCTACAATATTTTAAATTAAAAGTTTAAATCTCTAGTGAGAAATGTGTCTATATTCATGATTAATTTAACATCTTCAACATAAAAAAAATACAGAAGGGCGTAAGTACTAAACTAATTGAACATCAGTAAAAAATAAAATATCATCAACATAATTATCATTATTGGAAGACCTATTGAAAACTAAACAAAAAATTAATTTAAATAATTAATAGAAATATTATGTAATTAATTATCAACATTTTTAAGGCAGTTCAAAAATTTATTATTTAAGAGAGTAAGTACTTTTTGACCAAATACATGTGGTATTTTACTATGGAGTAATATTTTCTATATATAAAATGAGAAAGTAATTCTATTTGAGATGAGAAGTAATTCTATTTGAGATTTGTAGTTTATATAAAATTTATCCAAAGAGAGTAATGGAACTTAAATCCTCAACGGATATTTTATTAAAAATGATAGGTTTTATTATTAGGTTAAATAGTATTTGCGGTCTTTAATTTAATTTTAGTTAACGTATTAGTCTTTTTATCTTTTTTACTTTTAATTTAGTCATTTATTTTAATTTAAAGTGACAATTTGATCTTTTATGTTTTAAAATGTCAAAAATATTATCATTTTTTTTACAAAAATTCATCAAAATTTTCAAAAAAAAAACCCCATAAAATTAATTATCATATTCAATATAATGCAAATTTCATCAAACACATAACTCAAATATTCAAATAAACGTTAACTGAAATTAAGTTAGAGACTATAGATATTATTTAGCCTAATTACTAATTTGTTCTTTTATGCTTATTTTATATTTTAATTTTGTCTCTTACGTTTTAAAGTTTTAAGTAGGTCTCTCAAGTTTGTATAAGTTAGTTATTTTGTTAGTTTTATATTAATTCTATTTATTTTATGTCATCTGGTGTGACACATATAAAGTTTAAACTTTTTTTTAAAATGTATCAGTTTTAAAAACAAAAAATCTGAAATAATAATGAGTACACATAAAATTAAAAAACGTAAAAGATTATAAAAATAGAAAAGAGGAAAATCTTAAAACTAGGATTTTTAGACTTTGAAACTGAGCAGATGAAGGGGGAAGAATGAAGCCTACAACAGCCGGCAAAACAACACATTCTTTCTTCCCCCTTCCTTTATCTAGTATTTAAGTGTGCCTTAATTATTTCCAAAGCTTGGAATCCAATGATCCTTCCAAAATTTTGTAAAATGGTCATCACGAATAATCAATTGCACATTACTTTCGGTGTTGAACGACTTTACAAATATTCCTCCAAGTATTAGAAGCAATGTTACGGTGTTGGATAAGAGGGTGCTCATATTGTCACAATTATACTTGGTTCGGGCTAGTTGAACCCAAAGTATGTTTTTGTCGGCAACCTATTGCCAGAAAAATTTGGTCATATATGCCTGATTGAGGAATTTTAGATTCTTGAAGCAAAATCTACCTTCCTACTTTGGCTTGTAAATTGTTTCTCAAGAGATCATATGACATGCTCTTTGTTTAGTTGTACTATCCCTTATGAAGTTGCAACATAATCTCTATAGAACTAGAAATTGTCTTAATTTACATCACATAAATAGGAATGCTAGATATAGATGATTGACTATACCTCAAACTTTGACTTAAAGAAGTCGTTTCCCTAGTTAATATATTTTTAGAGAGAAAGACTTAGGATTTCTGCATGTTGATGTTTGTCAAAAACTACGGTAGAAGTTTGTCAAAATGAATTTAAGGAATTGAATTTGTTTTATACTAACCTCATCATCTAAAACAATATCATCAGCAAAAATAATACGTGTGAGAGGTAAGATCCCCACCACTATCAAATTGAAGAAGTTATCATTGGTCGTTTCTTAATAAGTTTTTAATTATATGGCTCAATTTTTTCAAACAAAGAAAATAAGAGAAGATATAATATTCTTGTTTAAATCCTTTAGAAGTGACAAAATAATTAGTATGAAAATTATTTCAATTGATAATTATAAATTTAGAAATAAAACAATACTGAATAATATTCTTTAGTATGAAAAACAATTCTAACATGTCATAAACTTTCATGATAAATTGCTATTCAAATCTATCATATATTTTTTCAATAATTATAATTTACACAATTTTCAAAATATTTTTATATTTTACATTATGAATAAAATATATATTTTTAATTATTGTAATTTTCAATAGATTGGAAACTTTTGGAAAAGAAATCGTTATTGTAAAAAATCCACTGATCGGCAGACGCCATATTAAATAAAAGAAAAAACATTAATTGATGAAATGTTTGTGATGATGAAAGATTAAATCACTTGTCCCAA
>NC_021163.2:26197606-26206532 GCF_000331145.2 Cicer arietinum | reverse complement strand
TCATATCAAAGCAAGCAACGCATAAATCAAGCGAAAGTGTAATCATTACCCGCCATACCTATTCATCACTGGATCGTCCCTTCGCCCTATACAAAGAGTACTACCACTTTCCCTATAAATCTATCATTATATAAAATTAATACTTCATTGCTTTTGATTTTTAAGATAATTTTAATTTCTTTTATTTTTATTATTTAATTAATATTATGTATATTATTTTTAAATTATTATTATCTATTTTTATTTATAACACACAAAAATTAATAATTAATATAGGTAGTTTGATAAAATCATCGTAAAGATGATAATCAATATTCATGAATATAAATAATATTATCCTACTACTTTATTTGTTGGATTAAAATAATATACTTATTCTATTCATATCCTTGTGTATATTCATTTAAATGATCTTTAAATATCCGTGATTATTAACAAATATCCATAAATATGATCTTTTAAATAAAATAAATGATTTATGTACAAAATTTTATTTTATTTTTTTGTTGCAACTACTTAGAATTTCTTCTTATTTTGTCTAATACATAAAGTTTTAACATATACAAATATTAATGCATTAATATATAAATAAAATATAATAAAATATAGACACAAAATATAATTAAAAAATTGATGTAATTAATTTTAATTTTTAATTAAATATATCAATTTTTTAATTTTTATTTTTATTTATATTTCATTTTAAAGAAAGTATAATCTTTCATTCATTTATTTATTATATTTTCTTAATTTGTATGAAATAGTTAATTTGATGATTAATTTTTTATAGAGGAAGTATTATTTACAAAAGCACATCCATTAACTATAATTAATAGAATACTCTCTCTCTCCTTTTTATAAGCTTATATTAGATTTTTTACATGTATTAAAAAATAATTTGATTATTCTAAAGTGATAAATTGAGTGAATCAATTATTGATATTATAATTATACATAATTAGCTATATATGTATATATAATATCAACTATTCATTTGATAAATAATAATTAATATTACTCACTAAAATGAGCTGTTCACTTTAAATTAAAGAATCGAATCAATTAATAAAAGCGATTGTTTAATTAATATATAAATTGTATATGTAGCTATTAGGAAATTGTCCATTGAAAATAAATGTATATGATGTTAATTTTTTATATTCTAAGATAAATTAGTAATATTAATAGGATACAATTAAAAAAAAGAATAATAAAGCGCAATTGATGTTTACAATTAAAGATAGATGAAGTAGTTAATTGAACTAAACATCAACAAATAACAATATAATAGTGAAAAAATATAATAAATGTTGCATTGATATTATCAATTGACAATTATTTTAAAATAAAAAAATATAAATGTAACATTTAATTTGAAATAAAGAGAATATCCTTTATATTGTTGGTCCCCACCTTTTTTTATTTAAGAGTAAGTAAAAATTAAATTTAACAAATGCCTTGTTACACAAATTCCAAATATTATTTTTGTTTTAGGTTACTTAATGTTAACATTTCTCTTAATTTTTTGCTAATGCTACCACGTGAGATCGATTGGTCTTACATCTTTGTACTTCGTCTATTTTATAATTAGTCTACTTACATAAATTAAGAAAAGTGCAAAAAAGTAAATAAAAAAATTAATACTTTTATTAAAATATTAGATAATCACCATTATTATAATGTAAAGTGAAAATATTAAATTAAAAGTGATGCATGTAATATTAACTAAATAGTACAATTAGAAAAATGATAATTAATATTATATTATAAATTAAAAATAATCATTTATTTTAAAATAATTAATTTTTACAGATGAGAGGATGAGTAAAAAATGCCCTTACCTTCTTTCTTCATCAAGTGTATATGCATATTGAAATTTAGAGAAAGTCCTTTTTCCAATCTTCACAACACTTAAGAAAATTCAAACATCACTTCTTTCAACTTTTTTCTTGACTTTCAAAAACATACTGTGAATGTCTTTTTCAATAAGTGGAAGAAAACAATTCATTGCATTTTTCTCTAGTTTTATGACACACATTGTTTGCACTCTAATTTTGTTTGATGAATCTACCTTTTCGAACTGAGAACCTATGTTATTATACATATCTTTTATAAAATGTAAATGTTTATTCCCCACTAAGAAAAATTTGACCAACAAAAGGAACAATAATTGTGTTCTCAAAAGTTCCATCTTTATCAACTTCTTCTACAAATTCATTTATCCCAATATCCTAAATATAAGGTATATAATATTCTTTCTCATAAGTTTCAATTTCATCGACTTCTAACACCTTTTTTGACACAACATTACGATCAAAATTCTCACTATCTATTCCTAAATAAATATTCTCTAAAGAATTATCTTCCACCGAATATTCATTCAAATCAAAATTTATTTTATTGTTGCTCGTATCTCTAATACTAACATGATCCATTGTGTTAACTATCATCTACTAATAAAAACAATAAATAAAAATGGGCCTGTTTGAATAACTTCTGGTTTTTTAAATTTTAAAATCTATTTTATAAATCAATTTTAAAAATTGTTTTTAAGAATATAAATAAAAAATGTTTGGTAATTTTATTTTTGAAAATTGTTTTCGAGATGATAAAATGAAAAAACTTATTTGATAAATTATTTTTGAAAAAGATATTGAAAACCAAAAAATAGAAAATTTGTTTGATTATATATTTTTATATTATTAATTAATCACAACTCGTTGTATGATTTTTAAGGTAAATATTATTTACGCCAAATTTTTATCAAAACCAAATATTTATGAATTTTTTGCATGCACCATCAGTTATTAATGTGACATATGATACGATATTGTAAAATGATTAATACCTATGAAATTGAAATAAAACGCAGTAAACACTTAGTTTTCAACTTTATAAATTTCTCATATTTTTAATTTATATAATAACATATGAATAATTAATGCATCTAAACGGTTCTATATCATATAATTGTATGTCCCGTCATTAAAAATATGTCAATTATGTATTTTTTAGTTCAAAAATTTAAGGGAGGACCAAAATTGTTGATTTTTAAAACAGGAGAACTATTTTCGTGAATTGGTAATAATAGAGGGACTAAAACTGCAACTAAACTTTCTTTTTATTTTAAAAATTAAAAAATAGAATATTAAAAGAGAATCAAACATAAATGTTGTTAGAATATCTAAAAATAAAAGCACCCCATTATGTGAAACACAAAAGAAGTATTACAAGCAGTGAGCTAAAATCAAGTTTCAATAGCTTCTTAAGTCTTAGTTCAATTCACAAATATTAACATTGTTAAATTTGACGTCTTATTTCAGTTCGAACTAAGAACCTCACAGTTGTGTAAGTTAATTATAGTAGAATTTATTATCTCTTCTAAAATAAATAAATAAATCAAGTTTCAATACCATGAGAAATATTTGTTTGGAAACAGTTCCAAATAAATAATGTTTAGCACACACATAGATGGAAAAGAAAAAATTAATCTCATTATTTTACATTATTTATTTAATTAATTTTAATTTAAATTTTTTTTCCATGTATAACTATGTGTCCAAATATTATGGATTTGAGGTTGGGCTCAAAATATTCCTTTAGCAAATATACCACTTCTCTTCTCGTTGTCTTTCAACTTTGATTTGAGCCTCATCAACGAGTATTACAAACTTTCATAAAATATAATATGCTATTAAGCAAATCCTAAATTTTGGACAGTGAATGAGACCCCAAATATAATATTTAACTTTACAATATGAAATTTGTTAGTTGCGTTAGACCTTAGAGATAAAGACAAATATATTTTAAAAACTTTAAAAAGCACGCTTTTAAAAATTTAAGTTAAATTGCAATCGCAGTCTTTTAACTTAATTTCAGTTAACATTTTAGTTATTTATCTTTTTTTTTTCGAGTTGGTCCTTTATTTTAATTTTAAGTGACAATTTTATATTTTATGTTTTAAAATGTCAACAATGTTGTCCTTTTTTTTTTTACCAAAATTCAAAAAAATCATCAAAATTTTCAAACAAAATCCATAAAATTCATTATCATCTTCAATAAAATGCAAATTTAATCAAAATCATAACTTAAATCTTTAAATAAACTCATATTTTCATTCTTTATTTGATGTTGTTGGAGATGAAAATATGAGTTTATTTGAATATTTGAGTTATGCATTTGATGAAATTTGCATTATATTAAAGATGATTATTAATTTTATGGGTTTTGTTCGAAAATTTTGATGATTTTTGAGTTTTTGTTAAAAAAAGGATAACATTGTTGATATTTTAAAACATAAAATATCAAATTTTCACTTAAAATTAAAATAAATGACCAAATCAATAAGAAAAAAAATGAATAAAACGTTTACTGAAATTAAGTTAAGAGACCACATATGTAATTTAGCCAAAAATTTAATTGTAACATTTAATTTTTACCTTTTCCAAAATAAATCAAGTGAGATCCACAATATTTATTACTCATTAACATGTGTTCTTGGAGTATTAATTTATCTTAAAAAATAAAAATTCAAATTAAATATATTCATGCATAAAAAATATTTTAATAACAGCAACACATAAAAGTCTTTAAACCCTAGTTCAACTGACAAATTATGATATTATTAGGTTATATGTTTTGTTCCGGTTTCGAACCCAAGACTTCATATTAAATTTATTATCTCTTTTTCTACATATATGTAAATAGAAAAGGAGAACTTAATAATTAGAGTCATAGATAGTATCTACAACTCCTTATGTGTTGCTTTTCGTTGTGATTTAGGACAGTTATTTTGCTACTGTCCTATAATAAATGTCACATTTATAAGAAAAATTCATCTTAAAATAATTAATTTTAGTATTCAATATAATATTAATTATTTTTTTTTACTACATATACTTTTTAATTAATATAATTTGTATCACTTCAAAGTTATTATTTTCTACTTTGACATTTAAGATAATGAGAATCAACTAATGATTAAAAATGTTAATTAAGTGAAATCCTCCTTCTCTTACTTTCATTTATCATTTTTTCTTAAATATGTGTGAAATTGTTGTCTGCAACAATATTGTGAGACGGGATGATGTATCATTTAAACAAAAAATAAAACTAGTATTTCTTGGCCTTTTAGAAAAATATTGTGAGAAGGGGTGATGTTCAAAATAATTTAAAAAAGAAAACAATAATGTATACCTTAACCGTATTGTTTAATGAAGTAAAAGAGATAACATTTGTATGAAAAATCATGTTTTTATTTTTATGAAAAAATTTCTTCAATTAATGCCTTTAGATCTAATTAATTAAGTTTTGTTTGTATTCGATACTAAAAAAAGAGATTTTGTTGTTGTTTATACCTAGACCAGAGCGAGTACAATACCATTACTCCCTAAACCCTAAAATTCTCAAAATGAATAACCTTTTTCAATTTTTAATATAAAATCAATTACCTTTTTCTAATTGTATCATCTAATAAATATTATATGCATCATTTCCAATTTAATAATTTTCATTTTGCATTAATGGTAATTGTGAATGTGTCCATACTTGATAAAAATATTTTAATAAAAGTATCACTCTTTCTCTCACTCTCATTTATACACTTTTTTTTATTATGTTGAAAAACTCAATTGAGTCACTCATTGTAGATCTCAGGGAGTACGTTGTGATTGCAAGTTTCTCCATATGATATACTAAGTCTTTTGATGTATGTCAAAATTCAGTTTATTTAGTTTGATAGTTTTTGTCTATTTTTGTTGATTCTCTATTTTTCAATTTCTACAAATGTTCATGAATGAGAAAAATGTATTATGAAAACCTCATTTTATAATACATAACATTAGATGCATGTTAGGATTGTGACATGTTAAGCCCTAAAAAACAATTATGTTCATTTTTCATAGATATATAGCTAAATATAATTTGTTTTGGAAAAATTGTTTCAAAGCATAAGATATCACGACAAAATAAAACTCATCACAAAGTTGTATAATAAATATAGAATAAAAAGAACACGATGTTTGTAAGTTATTCAAAATAATCCATCAACCAAAAATAGTCATAATAAAAGAAAACCAACTCGATATCATCTATCACAACTAAATTCTTATAAATCTTGACGTACACATCATCATAAAACAATTGCACTGTAAAACCAAATAAATAAAAGTCCAAAAAATCATTAGTTTCTATTGATCATATGTGTCCCGATAAACGTTTGCGCTACAAGCGCAACACTATTGTAGCACAAAACACAAACAAATGTATTGTTAGTATATCTAAATCACATATTGATATGAAAGACAATGATAAATATATGTATTCATATGTAGCACATAATCACATAATATCACAAATTATTTCACATCTTATGTATCAATAATAACAGTGCATTAAAATGCTCACTAGATGCACCATTTCAACGTTTTGTGGTACCTTAACTACTTTGAAGTACTTGGTGATGAGACATAATATTATGGTAAAATGAAAGCTTTTGCCTCCCAAACATTGATGAATTATTCTAAGTCACCAATGAATTCCCTTGAGGTTAGATCTCTTCACCAAGAAGTTCCCTCAAGGTTACTTATTTAGTTGTACCTCCCCATTAATTGATCAAAGATATTCACATTGCTAAATAATATATGTAATATTTGGTACAATACCATCACAATTACTTTCCCCGTCTGTTGTCCTAAATCACTTCTTATACAAAGGAAACCATAATTGTTATGACTCATGTTTAACACATTTTCACATTTCATGTAATGCATTAGTCTCATTTAATATATCAAATCACAATATAGTTAATTTTTCGTGTATATAACAATTGATACCACATCAACAAGAGCATATTTACAATAATCACACAATTTATTGCATAGTATAGGCATGCCATATAATCACACAATTTATTGCATAGTATAGTTATGCCATTCACCAAAGTCGATAATATCAATTCAAATTGATATATATTGCTTATTATAATAGCTCAATGATATTACAATAACAACCTATACTTGTTTCTAAACTCATTTGATTATCAACGACATATTTAATTCATTTATTAATTTTAATAGGGCATCAACCTTAGCTACCCGTAAACTGTTGAGAAATGAGGCATTCTAATTTATTCTAAAATATTCATACCCATGACTCAATCACTTTAAACCCATTGTTACCTTGATATTTGAAGAAGTAAAATTTAGATAGAAAAATTTGTATTCCTAACTTGTCTTAAAAGATTTGAGAAATGATGTTTATTTGAAAAGAAAACGATTTAATAGGTATAATAAAGTAGGAAATAATAACAAAATGACTAACAAATAGAAATAAGGCTTACCGGTTGTTGAAACAATATGAACAATTGATACGTAATTAAAAGGCTTAGTATAGTATCTAAATTTATTAGTGATCAGGAGTAAAATAAAGTATCACACAAACAGAGTTTCAGAGGTTCTAGAACTCAAGAGAGTAAAAAATTGTGTCAAAAACCCTGGTTTGAGCCTCTATTTATGGAGTCACATTTTTTATGCTTTCATTTAGCTAAGCGACCTTTCGCACGGTGAGGACAAAATCAAAGTGGGTCATTAACTAGCATTTTTGTAGAATGAGCACGTTAATTTGCATTAAAAAATGATGTATTCATGATCATGTCGCATGAAACAATGGTTTGGCCAAGTTTTCCTTAATTCATTCAAAAAAATTATTAATTTTAATTACTCTACTCATAATACATTTCAATTATCACCAGCACAAACATTACACAAAGAAGTCATAAGCAATAGAAAATAGGTTGTTGAAAGGATCATGTTGGAACATTTTTTTACATAAAAAATATTTCCCAGATCAACTAATAAGTTTGTAAATCGATTTACAAAGGTATCAAAATCATTCCAGGGGTTTTACCACAAGTGAATCGACTTACACAACTTCTACAAGATTTTATCAATCTACTCACACACTTGTGAATCAATTCATACTACTTTAGAATGAAATATTAGACTAAACTTGTGAGTCGATTTACAAGTTTGTAAGTCATTTGACATGACATATAAAATTATCCATTTTAGATTGATTTGTTCTTTTTTTTCAAAGAGAGAAGTCAAACATAAAAGGGTGATATATGTTATGAAATAAGACAGTGGATGAAAGTTTATGGGGTGCATGTGCATTCGTTGACATCAAAGTTATTCACATTCCTGTCTTTCACAATTGGGACATATGTTAGTTTATATGAGATTCCTTTGAAGAAACAAACTATAGATGTTGAACAAATTCTGATCAGAATGAAAACTCATCTGATGGTCAATAGAGTTACTAACATTCATATTTATTGACATGTGTTTTTTATTAAACTTGTGGAACAATTTTTACAGGTCCATGAAAGTGGTAATGAGTAAAATTAATGGGAAAACGGTGAGCAAAAGTTCACTACAAGTGTGGAAGTCTTCTAATTTTGAAGAAGAATGGGAAGAAGATGAGCAAATGTTCACTGCAATGTTGATGGAAGAAGAGTAAGAGATGCGATAAGAGGTAGTTGACAAAAATTTAATCTAGATTAATGATTTCTATGTGCAGTATACTCATGCTATTGCTCTATTTATGAATGCCAAATCATAATAATGTGTTAGATATTTGGAGCTTTACATTAACCAGATGGTAAAACAAGGGAGAAAAACTTTATTTTCTAAGGCACGTTCCTCAATGATCTGGGAGGAAAATGAACCCATGATCCATGACCACCTCATGGCTATCTACATAAAGCTAAAAGTTCACCAAATGTCCCATCTTGTGTTGCAAATCACTATTTTCTGAATATTTAACTTGTTGCAACAATTTATAGGGAAAATAGTGATATGGAAGTGCTGAGAAAGGTGTAAGTTGAAGCTCATAATTTAGAAGAGGGTGGATATAGGTGAAGTAGCAA
>NC_021163.2:26185151-26197442 GCF_000331145.2 Cicer arietinum | reverse complement strand
GGGGGGGGTTGAATTGTGATCCTTTTAAAATTTTGATTCCTGTGTTTAATTTAAATTAACTCAAGAATGATATTGGTTTGATAAACAATAAAAGCATAATGTTCTTCGTTAGTAATATCACAAATATAAAAACTTCATGACGTGATCAGTGCTAAGTGAGTGATAAGTAAAAGGAGAAAAGAGAAAGAGAATTCACACGATATTATATCTGGGTTCACCCAAAGTGGGTTACGTTCAGTACTTACAATCGTGAGATTTTCACTATAAGAATGTTCTCCTTCACACTTTTTCTCTTGATCACACCTTGATCAATTACAATCTTCACATTTCAACCTAGAAATGTATTTGACAATCACCTTTCAGCCTTGAAAGGATTTTTACAAACACGCTCAATATAACATAAAAGATATATATAATGAAAGTGTTTGGGATCTTGAAACTTCTCAACACTTGTTTAAGATAAATGAAAGAAAAACTTAGTAAATAATGGTCCAGAGATATAGTGAAGATAATTGGTGTTTGCTGGAAGAGTTTTTGACTTGTTCTTATTTGAACGAGTGTTAGTAGATTTTTAAATTAAACTATTGCCTTCATCTTCCAATTGATCTTCAATTTATTGATGATAAAAGACTTTGAAAAATCAGTTTATAATTAATATCGTCGTTGGCCACATTTTCCAATTGTTAGATATATTTTAGAGCAATTAAACATGTATTTATATTGTTGTCCAAAATATTCTTGACAATCAAATAACGTTTTTTCTTTTGGATTTAATGGAAAAAGTGAATGAGCTGTGAAATGTCATTTCATACTGTTTCCAAATAGAATTATGCAGAGCTTTCTGCAGAAAATTGTAAGCACAAGTACTTGTGTCCTTGCTTACAACTCATCAATTTGGAGATCAGTCTATAGGTTGTTTTCCTCCTTTGGGAATTCATCTCGAGTTCTAGGCTTCACCATTGATTTAAGCAGTCTTGATACTCTTTAAATTGTGGTTTGGACTGTGGAAAATTATCAGTTTTAATTCTGCCTTTAATAGAGAATAATCAAAATGTTCTTTTGTAAAACTAGAAAATGATTCATTTTTATTTTGTATGATTGCTGAATTTTGACAGTTGTTGTGTGTCATAATTTTCTGCTTTGTACGCGTGTTATTTTTTGCAGAGAATACTGATGATTTGTAGTGTAGATAGATGTACTTTTGTAGCCCATATCGATCTTAAATTACATCGGATTTTCTTCTTTGTAAATCAGAATGTTCTTAGATTAAAACTATGAAAACTAGAACGTTCTTCGTTTTACTCTTTAATAACCAGGACATTTTTCGTTTATCATATTTTTGTTTTTAATAAACCATAATGATCTTCGTTTTTCCAGAATGATCTTGTCATCAATTTTATGCACTTTGATGAAATGAACGGCTTCTTGCTTGTTCACTTATATAATTCGTGTTCCTTAAATAAAACTCAAGTGCAATCATTAGTAGATCACCATTTGAAAACTTAATCATTTATTTGATAAGGTTTGTTGTCATTAAAACATACATCAAAAAGGTTTTTACCTTAACAATAGGATGATTATGTGCATATCTAGAGAAAAAAAAAGTCGAGAATAAAGATTAGGAAGGAAAATTTTAGATGGTAAGAGAAAAAAGCAAACACCAATGAAGATAATTTTGCTGAATATGCGCAGATACAATGATGCAACATGTAAGAGTCGACTGCTAAATTCCATTCAAGATAAAGAGTTTCACAATGTTTGTGGAACGAGGAAGAGGAAGACTTAATGTGTATGCAAACCATCAAAAATTCTATGTAGAAGTTTGGTCACAATCTTAAAGAAGGGGTGATAATTCAAGTTGGAGGAAACAAGAAATGGGTAAGTTTAGAGAATTTATGGGGGAAAATGAATTGATTGATGTCATGTTATTGGATAAATATTTCAGTTTGGTTAAAATATGATGGTAGTTCAACAAGTCGAATAGATAGATTTTTGTTATCACAAGATTTGTGGAAGCTTGGCATGTTGAGAAATAATTAGTGATTGATGGAGATATATCATATCATTGTCCTATATGGTTGAAATGTCTTATTCGATATTTGTGACCTAAACCATTTAGATTTAACATTTGTTTGAAGGACCACAAGGAATTTTTATCTTTTGTTTAAAGTTATTGGTAATATTTCAAATAAAAAGTTAGATGGCTTATATTCTAAAGGACAAGTTGGGTTTGTTAAAAGAGAAATCAAGGTGGTAGATCAAAAAAGTGTTTGGTTCGATAAATGCTAGAATAAAAGATTGTGTTAAACAGTTAAATGAGTTGGATGCTATTGCATATGAGGAAGACGACCAACTTGATGTATATAAAATAAGAAAATTAGAGAATAATTTATGGCTAAAAATCCAAGTGAAAAAAGTTTATTAACACAAATATCAAGACAAAAATGGATCAGGGAAGAAGATGTCAACACAAAGCTTTATCATGAAGGATTAAAATCTAGAAGTAGATGAAATCAACTATTGGAATTGAAGAATGAATCTAGTTGTGTAGAAGGAACAAAGGATATGAAAAAAAAGTGAAATGAAGAATCATTTTAAAAGAAAATTTTAAAAGTTCACTGTCATGAAGTTTAAGAAGATTCAATATGTCAATTGTTCATCTCTTCCGGCACCTTTTTGGAAAAAGCGGTTAGGGTGGTTATTTGATGTTGTGTCGAAGATAAAAGCCATAGACCCAATGATTTTTATTTCAACTTCATTAAGAGGTGTTGGGATGTTCGAAAAGCCGATTTTAGAGGTTTTGTCAAAAAAAATATCATACTTTTATTGTGCTGCGAAAAAAAGGTTACAACATAATTATTGGCTCTCATACCCAAGGTAAATTATCTACAAAATTTGTCATAGTGTAGACACATTTTCTTGGTGGGAAGCATGTAAAAAACATTAGCAAATTTCTTAGCAACAAGACTCAATTTAGTTGTTGAAAAGGTGATTTCCAAGACACATACAAGATTTTGTTGGGACGTCAAATGGTAGACAAAGTAATGGTGATCAATGAAAAAAGGATCTTGCACTTGGAGGGAAATGACCATGCTTGTTGATGAAGGTGAACTTTGAGAGAGTTTAAGTTTGTGATCAATTGGAGTTTCTACATTTCATGAATTGGAAGTTTTGATTCCTTGTAAAATGAACATGTTAGATGGTAAACTGTATTTTCTTAAGTCATGTGTCAATTTTGGATAACAAAAGCCCTGCGCGACAAATTTCAAGGGTGGTAAGGGACTTTGACAAAAGGACCCATTTACAACTTTGACGCAAAATGTAGTAAAAATACGGGGATTTAAAAGAACGAGTCAATGTCAACGCTTAGTGGAACTTGATAAATTGGTCATTATACTCATATTCCACATTTTTAGCATCACTAACGATCAACACGATACAATGAAAATGCACACACAAATATTGTCAAGGAGACATGCCGGTGAAATTTTAAAGATGAGTCGATCATGGGGCACAAGGAATTCCCATAAGCAGAAGTTCTCATGCATTACCCGTGTAATTAGACGAACAAGGCTACGTTTTTGTAGGCCACAACTTCTGGCCAATATGATTAGTTTTGCCTATCAATAATACCATTAGTTGTAATATTTTTAGACACACTCAATCAATCAACCAAGCTTTGCGCATTATCTATCTTTTTTTTCTTATATCAATTTCATTTACTTTAAGCATTGTTTGTCCAATAGCTTAAAGAACTCATAACAGAGAGACAAAGTTCCTTCATAAGCGCAATCATTTGAAGAAAAGGAAATCATAATTGAGAGTAGTTAGCTGATTCCTCAACTAATTCTTAATCCCAACAAACATGTAAAGAATAAACATATACCCAAAAAAATACATAGTCTCACATGAAGAAACATACAACACTATTCTACTAATCCTAACACACAATGATCACTATTGTGAATAGTTAAAATTATTAAGAATGGTTTCAAAACTAGCAATAATAAATGACACTCGCTAACCAACAATGACAAATGATCAAGGCACTTCATAAAATTAGGGTTGCTTGGTATCTCTATAGATTGAAGTGCTACCTCCAAACCACATATGAATTTTCCATAGAGGTCCCCAAAGGTCTAACTTCACTCTAATGCTCAATTGCATTTGACTTCCACTATGTAACTCTTATTATATTTCCACGGAACATTGAATTATCAACCTTCACATATTTTAAATGACATGCACATTAAATACTAGCTATATTAACCCTCACATTTACTTTCCTCCTTTTGTCATCTTAGATTACTCCTTAATAAGAACCATCATAAACATAGTCAACTTTATCGCAATTCAAATTCATATAATACAGTTTAATATTCACCATTCATGGATTCATATAATAAAAACAAGATTCACAAGTATTCATAACCATGTAAATTTAACATGATACATATATTAAAATATAAATGATCAAATTGTTACTTAAAAATTAAATAAATGATCAAATTAAAAAAGATATAATTGAATTATTTTTTAAAATTAAATTAAAGGATCGTAAGATGTATTTTACCTAATAAATACTATGTAAAAATGTAAACTAAATCGAATATCATGTTATATTGATAAAAAATTAAATTTCAAGTCAAAACCAATGTAAAATCATAAACTATTAATTAACTACTAAAGTTTACCAATTTAGTAAAAAGAGAAATTACATACATATTGACTCTCGTTTTTATACTTAGAATCTTAAACTTTTAAGAATTTAGATTAACTTAAAAATTTAACAATATCGCTAATAACTTGTTCTTTTAAGAATTTTTTATTTTATTAAAAATTAATAAAAATATATAATTTATTAAATTATATTTATTTGTTAAACGCCGTTTTACACATATCAATATGTAAGAATTACATGATTTTTTTTTAACACCGTCTTTAAAAGAACAACAATACTAACAAATCATAACTTAAAAATTAATAATATAAATAAAATATAATATAAAAGACTACACACACTTAAAATATCACTTAGATAAATGAGTCAAACTCTTTTTTAAATATACATTTGTTTATCCTTGATAACTTTATGTCACATTCTACAAAGACATTTAAATCGTAGCTATATTTATGAATTCTTAGATTTCAAGCTTTGTTTTTGAGTAAAAAGAAAATATATCAAAATTTGAAAGCTATTACATTCATTTAAAAACCTAAAAATATCTCAAATTGTTTAGATAAAAAATTATACATAAAAAACATGTGTAGCTATTTTTTAATCAAATTATTTTACTAATTAAGTTGTGATCCGAGGTATACCAGGGGAACAGTTAAAGCATCTAGACTGTAACATATAATATAATAATACGAATATTTATATATATATGAAACAAGTTTTCTCTTTTTATGTTTTTAAAATATAGTTTCAAACACAAACAACTTTTATCTTCTGACTTCACCAAAACAGTCTCTAAAATTAATATTACCAACCAGAATTTTTGTATTTTTATTTTTTAAAATAGTTTGTTAAAATTGATTTGAAAAAAAAAGTTTAAAAACTAAAAAAGAAAAACTCATTCAAACATGCCTTTTATATTTTGCTCCGCTTTTTCCTCTTTGGTCAATGACTCAATGTGAATTAGATATTCCAATCTACACTTACATTTTAATTAGTATATTCAATTTTCATAAAATATAACAAAAAGTGTGATTTTTTTTTAAGTTTAAAAAGTTAATTCCTTTTTTTTTATGGTACAAGTTCAAAAGTTAATTCTAATTGGGGAAAAAAAACAATGAAAAAAAAAAGAAAGCATTCTTCTCGTTTTAAAAAAAGAAATTGTAATTGGCCAAAGGCTTGAGTTGTAAGTCTAAACTTGGAAGGTTATAAATACACACACATAAACACTTCGTTTATTACAAAAAAGCAAACAAACACTCACTCAACAATTTGTTCTCTCATTCTCAACCACTTTAATTCCTTTCACTCTCTTTCTCTAAGTTAAGGCTTCAAAAAGATCATGGAAGAAACCAAATCAAAGTTCAAGAGGATTTGTGTGTATTGTGGAAGCAGTTCAGGGAACAAAGCTAGTTACAAAGAAGCTGCTCTAGAACTTGGAAAGGAAATGGTATATATAATATAACTTTGTCTTTTTTTTTTCTTTAAATGTTTTTAGTCATATAACCGTATCATTGTCATTAAGCCATAATTTTCCTTTCCAAAAGGTGTTTTTCATCAATAAGACACATTTTTTTGTCATATTCTACATTCTTTCTTTCGTTGATCATGTTAATCTATTCTAAGTTTGGACTTTGTAGTCAAAACCTAGAAAAATATGCATTGAATCTAATCTTTATATGCATTCTCTTCAATCATCATTGGTCTTTTACATTTTCGGCCATTTTTTCACCTCCTTGTAACAACCCGACTTTTTTTTTTATTTCTTGTAATCATTAATTTCTTTCTTTTTTGACCAATTACTATTAATTTCTATAACTACAAAATTCCAACTTTTTTATTTTTTTACCTTCTTTCTTGTTATGCCTCTTTTTTCTCTTTTTTTTTTTTATAGTTTTTTTCTAATAAAATTTTCTCTAGTCACAAATCTAGGTTTAGATTGTTGAGGAATGAGAAGATTGTTTTTGGCATGAAAGAGAGAAATTGCTAGCTGGAATCTGCCTGTCAAGTTGATCAGACTTCTTGCATGATCTTAATTTTTTTTTCTTATACTATATGCTATAAATATTTTTAATATCAAATAATTTTTTCCAATATGGTGAAAAATAATTAAATAGAATATACCATGAAGAAATGCTTTCTGCACTTTTCTAGGAAAACGAACGTGCAACCTTTGTATCATTACACTATTTGGAGCGTGCTCTTAGCCTTTACCATTCCCCACAAGCTTCCATGATTTTTCCCTATAGTCGAGGGTTATTTTTTGCATCCTAATTTTTTTTTAGACATATATAAAAAATTTTATTTTTTTTGTGACCAAACTTTACTATTGACCACTCCACTTAATCAATCAATCAATCTATATATTTAATATTAATAATGAACATAATAGTGGTAGTTTCTGTTTTATTTTTAAATTTTTAATTATATTAAATTTTTGCTTGGTTTGGTTTGTTGTCATGATTACTATATTGACACGTGTCATGTGACTTTGTTTCTCGATGTATAATTTATTTTGAAGGTTGAAAGAAGGATTGATTTGGTGTATGGAGGAGGTAGCGTGGGGTTGATGGGTCTTGTTTCTCAGGCTGTTCATGATGGTGGACGACATGTTCTTGGGTTTGTTCTAAATCTCTAAATTACCCTTTTTTATTTTGTCTATATCTATGTGTATGTTTTAATGATTAAACATGGTTAATCATTTTATTGATTGCTAAGAAGTGGGTTATGTCCTACTATATGTTGCCTAATGGCCCATGCGTGTTTCTTTGTTCCCTAAGAAATTAACGACTTCAATATAAAGATATCATGTGCTATAAAATTCTTTACATAAACATTTATTATATAGATATAAATAATAATTTATTAAATAATCGTGATTAAATATAGTTAATGTTATAAAAATAGGAGCATAAAATATTGGTAGAGTAGGACAATTTTTAATTTATCCTCCATGATAGAAGTTTCTTAATGTAGGGTGAGAGGGAGCATTTTGGAGTATAATTTAATATAAAGAAAATGACCGTCTAGTGTAGTTAATTTTGGCTTTTTGCTACATTGTGAAGTTTATAAAAAGAGGGGATTAATTAAAAGTAATAATTATGTTCAACCTTTACTTATGGTTAGAAGCTTTTTGAGATTGGATAAAAGGTGAATGCCTTTTGGCTAATTTTTTTACAGAAAGGGACGGTAGAAAGTTTGTTGCGCGGGAATTGGAGCTAATATTTTTGCCTTTTGCTTTTCACTTACATGCACTTTAAATTAAGAGAGATATACAAATGTTTATAGCTCTTCTCTTTCATCAATCTTTCTTGTCTATAGTATTTTTTATTTTATTTTTTTATAATTCAAATTGAAGTGTTATTTAATTTTGTTAAATCACAATCATTATCTATTAAAATATTTTTATTTTGTAATGTTTGACTAATTATACATTATGGACTTGTTTATTTATGCAGTGTTATCCCAAGAAGCCTCATGCCAAGAGAGGTAAACCATTGTGTCCCTTGCTAGTTGCTCTTAGACATGAATGATCAATTTTGTTTAGACTAATTAATTATCATAGCTAAATGTCAAATGGCTCATGATATGTATTAATATTAATAAAATAATAATTATATTATATATGGTTGACAATGTAGATAACTGGTGATCCTATTGGGGAAGTGAGAGCTGTGTCTGATATGCACCAAAGGAAAGCTGAAATGGCTAGGCAAGCTGATGCCTTCATTGCCCTTCCTGGTATGATTTAATAGATGAATGTTTTAAATAAGAAAATTAGATCAATCTATTTTGTTTTATTATAAGAAAATATATTTATTATTATTATTATTACAAAATAATAACAACACAAAGAAACTTGTTGTAGAAAGTCAATATATGAGGTTTACTATTGGACGGGGTCCATATTAGATGTTTTATATATTATTATTATTATTTATTTATAAAAAAAACATAAGGAGAAATTAAGTAAGGGAATAATCATGTGAAGTAGGATATTATCATGTGAAATGAGATTCTTAATTTGAAAAACATATGTAGGTGATACTAAAATGTCTTGTCTTGTTATATTGAAACATCAGGTGGATATGGAACTCTTGAAGAATTGCTGGAAATTATTACATGGGCTCAACTTGGGATCCACAGCAAACCGGTAATTAACTATATATATTAATTACTTATTTTTTAAGTTGTTATCATTAGACAAATTATATGATGCCGTTTTTCATTCTTGTTATAGTTAAGGAAGATACTAATGACATTATAAGTTACAAACTAATTAAGTTGACAAAAGTTATTATCATACAACTGTAGCCATAATATTATAGATTAAGTAACTAGAGACATGCCCGAAAGGTGGGAATGGAACAAAGCATATCTTAATACAAAAACTACTTTGCTTTTATAATTAAACAATTAAGATTTCACTTGCCTCTTGTGAACTCTCTGGAATCGATTTTCTTTTATGCACTTTATAAAATACTCTATCTGATTGACAATAACGGTTTCATTTATATTTTTTTTATGTTTTAAATTATTGTTATTTTATAAATAATATCAAATATAATATTAATTATTTTCTTTCTACTAATATACTATTTCAATTTATCAATTTTTTTTATTAATTTTAATTAATAAGAGTGTTTAAATAATTAAATAAAACTCTTTTTGTAATTGATATTGTCGTAATTAATTTTTTTTTAATTGTACATAACTCAAATAAAATATTTAAAATAAGAAGTATATCAACAAGTCAAATTTCATTAAAGTAATGTTCTCTTTATTTATTTAATTATTATTCGGACAGCACTTGCCTTAACAAACTTTGCCTCCTATCTATGATGCATGACATACGTATTTATTCGTTGTCTCCTTCATGTTTAAATATAATTGGTTTACGTATCTTAAGATTACATGTTACTTACAAATGAGTATTATTTTTGTTTGTAATTGGCCTAATTTTTTTTGACTAATAATTAGCTTTATTAGCTTAATTAGTTAACTAGATATCGAAGTTTGAATTAGGAAGCTTCCTAATTTGAACCAAAACATGTGGGGGTATTTAATACTAATTCACATGAAGAAGATAGTCGAGGATTTTGTTTAGTTAATCGTCGTCACGTTACATTATTTGATGATGTTTGATTGATATATGATGTTTGTCCTTCATTTGAATAGGAGAAAGATGTCACAGTTGTTACCAAAAAAATAGGAAAGATATTTCACGATAAAACTAATACTCCTTTATCATTAATTAAATAGTAAAAAAGGTAATCATTGCATAAAAAATTAAATCACAAATTTTGAGAGTAATTAATAATTAAAGAAGAAATAAAGTTGTTGGTGAATGGAAGAGTAGCTACTAGAAATGGTAGTATATTAACATAATATTGTGACATTAGTGATTAATTTTTGATGGTGTAGGTGGGCCTATTGAATGTGGATGGATTTTACAATTCATTGTTGTCTTTCATTGACAAGGCCGTTGATGAAGGCTTTATTTCTCCAAAGGCACGTCGCATTATCGTGTCAGCATCCACAGCCAAGGAATTGGTTAGGGAATTAGAGGTGCGTGTTCATTTTCACTTTACATTATAATATAAAATGTACTACTATACAGTACAACTTTGTTTACCAAAATAAATTATTATTAAATGAACAACTTTCTTGCTTAAAAGTAATCATATTATTTAGTTAATGCATATTATTGCTAAATAAAATAAAAACAAGTGGGTCATAATGGTATTGTAGAGTTAATGGTCACATTTAATGTTTTGTGAAGCAGGAACATGTACATGAGCAAGATGAAGTTGTATCCAAGTTGGTGTGGGAAGATAGGATAAATTACGTGCCCGAATCAGAAGTTGCCATGTGATTTTATATAAACTAGTGGGCAATTCATGGAAAATTAGTTTTTTGGGTTATTATTATCTTTTTTTGGGTCTATTTTGAATGTATTTTGGGTACATAAAATAGTCATATATGGGCGTAGGAATCGTAGAAAGTTTGATACTTATCTTTTTGTTTTTCCAACTAATGTTGATGCCCTCTAGTATACACTAAATTAGGGTAGTTTCAAACTATGAAGAAGAAAAATTCAATGAAAATTATGTTATCATTTGCAATTATTTTATATATTTAGATTGATGTGAGTTTTGATAAATTTCGATATATTAATATATTCCTCAACATATTATTTCAATGCAATTTATTTTGAGTGATTGAAACAATTTATTTAAGAACACGAGCTTCAAAACAAAGAATTTGGACATATTCAAGATAAAAACCCACTTGAAACTTGACCGTTCAAAATGAGAGTTTACGGTCGATAGAATTCCCTACAAAGACAGTTGCATAACATGATACCGGTAGTTTAGATAGGTGGCTTTTAGAGTTTCAATATTCATAACTAAAAAGTATTGAAAATATAAATATAGATAAATTGAATTGGAGATAAAGTGTGAGGCACTCTTAAGTAGTTACAATGTGCCAACTTAGCTATAACAAACTGACAGCCGACGGATGATTACAATGGTAACATATTGTGAAATATACACTCCTAAGATGTGTTAGAGAATTATGAGATAGATGTTAAAAAATTGTTTTTAAGGTTATTCTCGTGAGCGGAAAAGTCTCATAGTTAAAGATATTGTATATATAAAATTTAACAAGAAGAATTTGTGTTTACTCCTTCAAGTGTCTTCAAGTGTCAAGTAGACAAATTATCAACACCAAACATCTCTCTTGAAGCGTGTTTTAACTTTAATCACCAAAACATAAAATACTGGCGTCTCTAAATAGTCCATGCGATCACAAAACAAAGTGTGGTGTTTGTCATTCTATGAGAGTAATGACAATCATGACTACTTGTAAATGTGCTCTACTCCTAAGAATGAGTCACTAAAATCCTAAAACTTCTATTTTGGGTCCAACCCTAAAAAAGTTTAAAGATAATATATTTAGTTAAACTATTTTAATTAAATTATATTATATTTAATTCAATTAATTGTCAACCTTCATTTATTTAATAAAATCAAATTCGATTAAATAAATTATAAATATGTTAATGTATGAAATTATATTTAATAAGATTAACATCTAATTAAATCAAACTTTATTTAATATAATCATTTGTTCCACTGTTAGTGATCTCTGTGCATGTGACTCTTATAGGTTCTCACTGAAATAATAATATTAAATATTATATATAAAATTTATATAACAAAATATTATAGACAGTGATTGACATCTAGCAATACATCATTGCTACTCAAATAATGAACAAAGTGGTGATATGAGAAACCACTATTTATTGTGTAATAACTGTCCCTTCGTCTAAATGTTTAATTAAATGCAAGTCACAATATGTGTCATCCATGCAACTTTCAATTCTTTATTTCTCATTATTAGAGTAGACACGTAAAACTAATGACCCTAATATCACATATTAGTTCATTCTAGCATGACTATGCATTTCCACTGTCTCACTCTATCAAGTGGCTCAAGACATAACTCCTACTATGTAGGAGAGATGGATTTTATCTACATCACTCACACTCCTCCACATGGTTTATTGCAAGCTCAATAACCAGTTTTATGATTGTCCTATTACA
>NC_021163.2:26154428-26184668 GCF_000331145.2 Cicer arietinum | reverse complement strand
TAGGGATCATAGTAATTTCAAGTCAAATGACTAATCATTATGCTCACATGATAATCGCTAATGACACCTACACAATAATTATGTAGCATTATCATGGTGGGTCAATCAAGTATAAATATTACTCATAATATTAATACCTATGTAAAGACTTGATATCTCATATCCATGACTCGTGAGATGTGATCATCACTCTACTCACATAATAGTCTTGATGTATTATATATTGTCGTCCTAATTAACAATAATACTTTGACTAAAGATACTTTAAGAATAGTGTTCTAATGTTCAATAGAGTTTCACGATCAAATTACACTTGATGTTCTACTAAACAAACTATTTATTCTAATGACCTTATTATATCACACAGTTAATAACATAATTAATTGTGCCTTGTACATATAACCAAAATTAGATATATGATTTAATTCATGATACAAATAATAATCTATATAAAATAAACTAACACTAGGGCTTACGCCAATAAGATTAAGATGTACCTTATCATTAAATACAACGTTATTCACTCAAATGCTCTCGAGCAAGCTCAACTAGGTGCGGCAGAGGAAACAAAGAGTCGCAAACATTGAGCTTGATTCTAAAATCTTGAAATTTAGTAGAAGATGGGGTATAAGTCGTAATGCCAACACAATGAGCTTGGTGAAGGCATGGAGCCTAAGATTGTGAGCCAAAGCAATAGGACTCATGTTTTCACAATGCACAATGGGATTGAATTAAGGAACTCTTAATTCATTAAGGACGGATTCAATCAATATTTTCTTATATGTGACAAGTAATAGACTTCTATATTAAAACTTAGTGTTTGATCTGGAAACAAATTATTAATAAGTAAATTGACTAGAATTAAACGCTTGACATAGACAACTAATGTGAGATCACATATTTGCATAAAAAACCAAATCGTAGCAAGGTGTTCTATAGTCTTGTAAACCAATCTCTTGGTTTCTATTTGAGATCATATAGAGCTTTATTGAACTTGCACACCAATCTCTTGTTCGATAACTCAAACCCATGAGGCCGGACCATAGAGTCTCTCCGTCAAGAGCATTATTTATGAATACATTTTGGACATCTAGTGGTTGAAGTTGTCATCCCCTGGAATCAAATAAGATGACAAGGTTTCAATATAATTAGCCAATTTTTTTTATGGAAACCATTTTCAAGAAAATAAACCTTATATTTTTAATAATTGTGTCATTAATTTTTTCCTTTACTTGAATTACCCATTGACAACCAATAGGGATCTTGTTGAAAAGAATATGAAATAAGTTATAGCTTTGTTTTTTTATGAGTGCATCAAATTCAATTTTTGTCTCAAGCCATGTGGGACAACATAAGGTATGTTTTGTGGTTTTTAGATCAACTTGGACTATAAGTAGGGCATAATTGATTCCAGAACAATTGATGTCATATTTGGTTCGATTTTGCATATAATAAGTGTTGAGATATCTTGATGGAGGCAGGTTCTATTAGTAATAACGGCATTGTAAGTATAGGGTGTTTGAGACTCACACTTGAGTGAGAAATTGTTGGGTTCAAGTGTAAGTGTTTAGGTCTCACATCGGCTATGAACGTGGTAAATATTGGATATATAAGAGAGATGATTTATATACTCACTATCTTAAGGTTTTTGGTGGATATGTGATGTCAAAGTCTCTTGTGATCTTAGAGCATTTGTCTTGTTGTTGCTTTCGCGCTCCCCCAGACTCCCCCAACAAGTGATATTACAGTCATGGTTCAGCTTGGTGCGGGGGAGCTGGAGTATATCTTGATATTAGATCATATAGGATGCAGAAGACTCACACTTGAGGAGTATAATGTTGGATTTAAGTGTAAGTGATTAAGTCTCATATTGACTATGAATATGGTAAATGTTGTATATATAAGAGAGATGACACATATACTCATTGCCTTAAAGTTTTGGGTGCAGATGTAGTGTCAATGTCTTTTAAAGATCCTGAATATTTAGTCCTTGATAATACCCTCAAGGTTTTCTAAACTATAATTTTCTATTCTATCATATGACTGAGTCACATGACCTCCATACATCTCCTACCTATGATGCAACAAGCAAACGCAGGAAAATTAATCAACATAAAAATATTATTATCTAATATAACTTAGTTCTTAGATACAATTAAATGCATTGTCATACTATTCATCATCATTATAATCACATCCATCATGCACATCAACAATACATATCTCAATAAATGTCATAAAAAAACAACATCAATACATAATATCAAATCATTCCTATACATTAACACTAATTCGCTATTCATCTTGTCTCAAATATCAGCAAAAGTATATCAACAAAATTGGATGCATTTGATCGAAAATTTGGATAAAAAACATCAACTTTCTTTTAAAATATTTTTTCTTATATTTGATACTAAAGGGATAACCTAATTAATTAGTACATATTGTTTAACCAATTAACATATTGGAAACTGAGATATGACAATGTTAAAATTACATTTTTTGAAGAGATTAAGTAGGTTAATTTAATTTTCTTAGAACTACGATTTTCTATGCAAATTAGAATGTTACACATGTCACATGGTTAAAATCTAACACAAGAATTAACTGAAGGACTACATTCCCTAAGTCTAAGACATCACTTAACTTCTAGACTCCAGTTGTTATCGTTACTTTATAAGGAAGTGAAAATAATAGTCACAAGAAAGAGAGATTTAAGTTGGGACCCTTTTTTCAAATTTAAATTTTACACTAACTAAAATACTTTTATCAAGTATTAACTTTGAAACACAATAGTTTGTTTGATAACTTTCTCTTGCAGATAAGTTTATAAAATAAGCTTATAGTAAAAATGAATTTGAAGAAGGTACGGGTGACTAGTGTGTGGTTCACGTTCAACTAAAGTAAAAGTAAAAGTAAAGGTTAGAGATATCACACACAAATATATTGGTTCACCAATTGTGGGCTAGTACAATCTTAGCAATGAGATTTTCACTATATTGAGTAGACAACATTCTCACTCTACACATTTAACTTTATTCACATTTGACTATACAATTTTTATTCTCACAGCCTTAATAGACATACGCTTGTATTTGTTACCCTCATCAACCTTACACACAGTCACTTAAACTATCTTTAAAAGTCTTTAGGATGTTACGAGAATATGATATAAGTATTTGAGATATGTTTTCCACTCTTAATGTATGAGATTGATATATTAAACACACTCACAATATTGATCCATAAATCTATTATGATCTAGAGTGTGTTGAAAATGAAGAGAATATAATATTTGCTCTTGGGTAACCATTTTCAAAGCACACTCACGACGTTCTCTCATATATTTTATAAGTTCTAAGATTTACTCTCAAATGTAGTCTCTTGGTCTTTGAGTTTCAATGCCTTTAGTTGAAGATACTTCATAATGTTATAGGAAGCCAATATGACCATTGGACACATGTCCCACAGTAGTAAAATGAGTTTTACAACTTCCTTAAGTCTTTCGTGTAACATCTTCAACTTCAAAATGTTGTCATACAAACATCCTCATTACTATATTCCTCTGCTTGTTGGAATCTTCTATACTTTGTTGTGAACTTTTTTTTGATGTGATGAGAAAAATTCTATATGATAATATCTCATCCTCTAAGTTAATCCTCTTCGGTTCAAACAATAGTCTTCGAATATCTTTGCGAAACTTGTGTTACTGCTGTTGTAATTAATTTGATCTCATTATAATTATGTCATTGTTGAAAACATACAATGCACTTACTTATGTGAGTAATTGGTAATTTGTCCACTTTGTGATTAATGTTCTTTAAAAAAAAAAAAACTTAACTGTAGATTTTAGTAGATCACAATTTAGAAAATTTAATATTTACTTTAAAAGATTTAGGGCGAATAAAATATGTATAAAAAAAATTTTGACCTCAAAATATAAATCATTTGAAAAATGATTGTACAAATTAGAATCGCATATTAAACAAATATAAATAACATAACATGCATAACGAGCGCTCATGCAACACGTTACACAACCTTTCTAAAACTAGCCACATAACTTTTTTATTCTTTCTACCTCTTTCTCTCTTTCACAATAGAAGATGAGTGATTTTAGGTCATTTTTCGAGTCCGAAATCATCCTTATACACCATTTTCATCTATCGTCTTTTTTTACTAAATAAGTGTTTTTTACACAGATCTATCTTTCTTCATGTTTTTCTATTATTGCATTGTATGAGTACGACATTTTTTGTTTTATGCTATTAACTTAGATGTTGTGAGGCTATTCGCAAATTCTTTAGTTTTTAGTTTTAGCGAATTGATATTTGTTTTATTATTGATTGATGTATTATCTCAATTTGAATGAAAGAATATTGTTCTTTTAGTAAACAAAAAAAGCGCTCATGTAATAGATAACATGTAACTATTATCCTAAACATATCATCGTCAACATGCATATATATATATATATATAATGTATACAAGAATACCATCAATTGTCATTTATAAAAACATAATAGTTAGACTCAACTCATATCAATCACCAAACTCATCTATACAACATCATAATGCAATAAACTCAACATAGCCAATTATCACCAAATGCAATGCAAACTCTACTATAGTCTACTTCAACGACTCATAGATTCAACTAACTTTATGTTGATATGGGTAGTACCCTGCAAGGTGGAGTGTCAAGTCATGGTGAATCGGTATTCACCAAAAATGTCCTAGAGGTGATTCATTTTTACATAAGATCTTCCTACATATGTCCCCCAAGGTTTGCAGGACCATCAATATAAGATTTTATAACAATATCTTGAGGTGGTAATTGGTTGGGTTATGTTTTGTAAGACTTTAATCTGACCTACTTTGAAACTGTTAAGCATAAGTTTAGCCTATTATCTATCACAGACCTATTTTAAAAATCTGGTCTAGAATTTTTAAAAGTCTTACAAGGTCTGAAAATCATTTTAAAAGTCTACTCCACAATTTATTTTACAAAAACCTACACTACTCAAATTGTGAATGGTGTAGGTTTTTATACATAGAATAAGCTAATAGTTTAATAAGATTAAGTTCTATTTTAAGATCCAACTTGGTCTTTTTAGGGAATCTAATTTTATATATAGTTTTCTATTTTATAATAACACATTTTAATATGTTAAAAATTGATGTTCGTTAGTATGTTTAAACTATAGAAAAAGTTAGTATATTTATGATTAAACACATTACATAATTTAATATAATTATAATAGTAATAAAAAATATTATTTATATTTACTTTAGTAGGTCGGTTTTGTAGGCCTGACTAATTTTTTTACGGCGGCCTTTAGGCTGGTCTATTTACATAAATAGGTTTTTTTAGGAGAACTAAATAGCCTTTTAACAATCATTTTTCTTGCCTATAAAAAAGAGACTAGTTTAACCTAGATATGTGGTAGACTAAGTCATAGATCTCAATTAGTCGGTTTTGTCTATTTTCTCCCTTATCTTTTTTTTTACTAAAAAATTATATTCATTCATTCAAATTGATAAAAATCACATCGATCGAGAATAATACAATTCAATGTCTTTAAAACTGCAAATGATGAATTTACAAAAAAAAAAACCTCACAATATCCAAGTTAATAGCTTAAAACAAAAAATTATCTACAAATGTGATAAAATCTACAAATATGATAAAAGTGAAGTGTCCAAAATATTCATAGAGTTGTAACGTTGACAACGTCAAAATCATTGATTGAATATGCATTTGATCAAAGTTGATCTTTCAATCTGAACCAAATGAATTTTGTAGTAAATTGGAAAACCAAAACACCACATCAAGACAAAAAGCCAAAATATCGCACTAAAACGATAAATAAAATAAGTCGCACTAAAACGACGAAATCGCAAAATAAGAAACACAAAAAAATTAAATGTGTCGAAATCACTTATTTGATAAAAGGAAGAATAAGAAAAATAATCAAATGAAGCGATTTCAAATCAAAATTTGACCATAAATCAATCTTCTTTATTGAAGCAAATAGGAAAACAAGAGGGAATTCAACACTACTTGTATGGAATGATCAAATTCTTGAAAAATATTACATCAACAAAAAATGAACATTTGGATTTCTCCAAAGTAAAATAACAATAATAAGCTTGTCGGCCCATGTTGTAAAAAGCGCTTGTCGCCCCATGCCACATCATAGTCATAGTCAGTTTCTTTGCAAAAGCAGTAAAATAATTTTTGTTATCACTTCTTAAAATTATTTTATTAATATCATTCACCATGGCAAAGATGGTTGTTGCCTTCATTTATAATTATATTAGGAAAATTTTGCTAGTCTGTCACTTAGCAGATTATATTTAATAACAGTATTGTCCCACACCATATTATATATATAGTTAAGAGAACGGAACTGTGATGTAACGCAATACATGTGAGGCACATGATATGTAGTAAATTAGAGTACAATTACCCACTAACTAAATACATTTTATTTAACTAATTATATATCTTATAAATCTAATCCAATCTTCTTGGAAAATTCCAAGTCATTCAATATCATAGACTATTTATAAAATGAACTTGATGACGCTAACTAATTTCATTGGTCTAAAAAGTTAGTTCAACAAGAAACTAAAGAATTCCATACTTCTGGCAATGCGTCTATATCTAGTTTGGCTGTTATAGACATATTTCTATATGATTCAATGTTCTCCTGCACTATCAAAAATATAATCAAATAGATTCCAAAAATATAATCAAATAGATTCAATAAAAGAATAATTAAATACAGAGAAATCATTAAAAAAAAAGGCTTACAAGAAACAAATTTTTTATTTTTCTCTAACTATGTTTAAAATATTTTCTTGGAGTTAGATTTATGTCCTATCAAGTTTTTGTAATTTTCTTTTTCTAATATACTTTTAACTTATAGAAAGAAAAAAATGTTTTAAAAATTAAAATACCATCCAATATTGCATCAAATATAATTTCGGATCGATTTGATGTCTTTGCAGTTTCTTCAATCAAAACTCAACGGTTAAATTAGTTAAGAAATAATCTAATATTATAGATTTGGTTGGAGAGACTACCTAAGCCGCAAATGATTTGGAATGATCAAAATACAAGAATAAATCATTGTGATTAAATTCAATAAAAAAAATGGTATAAGTTATTTTTTGTTTTATTTGGCAAATGTTAACATGGTCACTTGCGTATACGTTATATGATTCAACTGGCAACCGTAACTACCTTAGAAGCACTATGTATATAACTTAAAAAAATATATTGAACATAGATAATTAGATATGAGATATCCTATCTTAAACTAAAAGATATTGATAATGAAGATCAACTAACATGTGAACACACTCGCTGCAGCTTTTTTTTTTTTGTATAAATGGGTACATGATGTTTAAAAAAGTGAGGGTATAACTTCTATATATCTCAAAGTGTTGTGATTTATCTACCTAACCACTTTGTTTTATAAATAAAAAATTCTTAACTGGATTTTATGGAATCTGCAGGCCACAATACTCAAAGCCAAAAATAATGGGAATAATGTTTGTTTAACTTATGTAACATGACATGAACTTGGATTTTGTCCCATATAGGAAATTTGTATTTGTATGGAGCGTATATGATAATATCATGTTTGGTTACTTTGACCAATGGCTAAAGTAGTGCCTAAAATCGTGTTGCATCTAATAAAGATAACACAGATATACATAGATTCCCTTTTGTGATTCATTCTTACAAATATTGTCAATCTATAAATTGTTTGTAATTATTTGAACAATTTATTTTATTTAAGCAGATAATTTAGTAATGAAGCGGTTGGATTAACGAAATTCAAGCAACAAATAATATAGTTCAAATCCAATCATTAATCCTATTTTCTTTATTTTTTGGTTGAATTTCAGAATATAAGAGTTTATTTCTTTTAAAAATTAGATGATTGAGACAAAAAAAATAATAATAAAGAGACACAAAGTTAAAAATAATGTGTCACTTATTGCAAAATACATAATAAATTTTTTCAAATTTCGTCAAATAATTTGTGATATCTATATCAACCTCTAAAGAGAATGATTTTTGTACAATTAAATTTAAATAACTGTAACGACAATGTTTTAAGAAGTTAACATACTTTAAATAATTAATAAAAAAAAGTACCTCAAATAAGTGATTAATTATATTCAATAAATATATTAGATGTTGAGTATCGTTAACCACCAACATAACTTTATTAATCATAAATTTAAATGTAATTAGCCATTGACATCTAAAAATTATGTTAATACAATTTATAATTAATACAATTGACATCTAAAATCTAAATCTAATTGTAGTTGTTGAAATAATACAATTGCCATCTAAAATCTCCTCAAAACAAGTATATCGCAATTGTTATATAGGACACAATTTTGTGTTGCAGCAAACTAAATTTTGCACTTTTACCATAAAGCATAGAGTGACATTTACCAACCGGTATATTTAATAGTGAGTATTTCTCTTTTAATTAATAATATATAACATAATTAATAATTGAAAAAAAAAATAGTATGCAATATGTTTTTAGTTCTCTAAGAATTCTCAAAATCCGCTCTTAATTATTTGAAGAACGAGTTTTCATCCCCAACTTTTGAAATATGTTATATTTTTGGACTTAGATTGCCTGCAGTAGCGGATTCGCGCAGTTTGTTACAATAGACAATCTCATACGTTAATTTAAAATCAGTCAATTTAAATTACACATTAATAAAATTAAATATTAAAAATCTCGACTGTCGATTCATCCCAATCTGTTAGGGTGTCCTACTATATCAGTGGAGAATCCAAATCTTATTTTATTATACTTTTTCAATTAATCTTTTGTTATCCTTCTCATGAACATTAAAGGCAGATTAAAACTAAATTTTAAGATAAAAAAATTATATACCTCTAAAGTCGAGAGACAAAAAACACATTGCTTTTTAAATAGGAGACTAAAAATAAACTTTATGAAAAATTTGGGTTTCAGACTCTCGCCAGAACTAACGTCAACTAGAGCTGGTACAATGAATTACCCAACGGGTTTTGTACCAGGCACCCCCCCAATTTTACCTGCCACCCCCCCAGTATTTTTTAAAGACTAATATACCCTTCTGTAAAACAGTATAACATTATTCCAAAAATTACCATTCAGATTTCACACCCCACCACTTTCGAAAATTTAGAAAAAAAATGTTGGATTCGAAAGTTTAAAAGTTTCGAAATGAATTTTAGTAAGTTACTCGAAACTTTTGCTATTTTAAAACCTTCGAAATGCAGTTTATTTCAAAAAAAAATCAAATTTTCGAAACTTTGGATAAACACCAAATTTTCGAAATGGACAGTATTCGAATATTTGCTTTCATTTGAAAGTTTCGAAATAGAGTAATGCTTCGAAAATTTGGCATTTCACGAAACTTTTGAAATGGAGTTTCGAAACTTACAAATCTTCGAAATGCAATTTGGTCTTCGAAAGTTTGGATTTTTACAAAATTTTCGAAAGTTTTATTCCAAAGTTTAAGACTTTCGAAATGTATTTTAAGTTTCGAACTTTTTCAATAAGTGAAAGTTTCGAAATGTATTTTTTTTTTTTTTTTAATTCAATATTTATGTTAGAAATTATTTTTAATTTTTTTTTAAATTCAATATTTAGAATATTATTTTTAATTAAATTTGTTACTAATTTTGAAATTAGGTATGAGTAGAGTTGATGTTTCTGCTTCAAAAAATGTTATAGATACTACAGAAAAATTCACCACTGATCAGGTATTATTATAACTACTGATGAATCATCACCAATTAAATATTTCTTATAGTTATATAGTTAATTTTTATTTGAAACGTATTTTGCAGGTATTTTCTTCTCGAGAAGCTGTATTTGAATGGGCAAAAGCGATTGGAAGACAAAATGGAATTTTAATTGTTACCATTCGATCAGATAAAGCAAACGGAATTAGGGGAAGAAAAGACAAATTGATTTTGGGATGCGAAAGAGGTGGAAGATATAAATCAGAATCAAAAAAATCAGTAACTTGCTCTCATAAGGAAAACTGTCCATTTACTCTCAGATGTGTACCATTAAGTGTCGGTGAAGGATGGAAAATTAGTGTTCGTTGTGGGACACACAATCATGAATTACTTGATACTGTAACCGGTCATTCCTATTTGGGGCGTTTAAACGAAGAAGAGAGGAAATTTGTCAATGATATGACAAAGTATAAGCTTGCACCCAGATTCATTCTAAATGCTTTGAAAGTGAGAAATGAAACCAATGTCACTATTCCCAGTCAAATATATAAAGCAAGGAGTACTTATCGATCATCATTGAGAGGTCCGTACACAGAAATGCAGCATCTGTTGAAGTTAATACAACAAGAAAATTATGTGCATTGGACAAGAAGACGGGAAAATTCTGATATTTTGAGAGATATTTTTTGGACGCATCCTGACTGTATAAAGTTGTTAAACACATTTCATTTTGTTTTGATATGTGATAGCACATACAAAACAAACAGATATCGGTTGCCATTACTTGAAATAGTCGGTGTCACTTCTACTAGTTTGACATTTTCAGTTGGGTTTGCTTATTTGGAAAAAGAGCGACAAGATAACTTCATCTGGGCATTTGAGAAGGTACGAATGTTGTTCAAATCTGAGTCTTTGATTTCTAAAGTTATTGTGACTGATAGAGATCTTGCCATGATGAATGCGATTAGTGTTGTGTTTCCTACTTCAATACATTTGCTATGTCGTTTTCATATTGAAAAAAATGTTGGGGCAAGATGCAAACAATATGTCAAAAAGGATAGACAAGAAGAAGTAATGGATTTATGGAAAAAGATTGTCTATTCGACTAGTGTGGAAGAGTATGATCATCATTTGCAACAATTTGAGCTATTGTGTGCCGATATTATTCTTTTTGTTGATTATGTGAAAGATTCATGGTTAACACCTTACAAAGAAAGGTTTGTCAACGTTTGGACCAAGAGAGTGATGCATTTGGGGAACACAACATCTAACAGGTATTTTTAAAATATGAATTGTGTTGTTTTAGCAAAATGATTTACTAGTTTATGTGATTTGTTTTAATTTGTTTGTGTTATTTAATTTATTTGTAGAGTTGAGTCTGCTCATTGGAGATTGAAAAACATGCTTCAAACTAGTTTTGGTGATTTGTGTAAAAGTTGGGATGCAGTGAATATGATGTTGAAGAACCAAATATGTATCATTCAATCTTCTTTTCAGAAAACCATCAAGGATGTTGAGCACGGGTATAATTCACAATTTTTTCAAAATCTACATCACTGTGTATCAAGAAAATGTATGAAATTAATTGATAAACAGTTGGAAAGGGTGAAGATTGTATGCACTAACAAAACAGAATGTGGTTGTTCAATTAGAACAACTCATGGATTACCATGTGCCTGTGAGTTGGCTAAGTTGCAGATATATGGTAATGTTATCCCTTTAGATAGCATTCATGATTTTTAGAAACAGTTAAGCATTGCACATGAATTAGAGGATGAAGAATCTTTATCAGATTATGACTTTTCTGAAGAGTTGGAAGCAATGAAAGCGTACATGAAGACACACGATATTATAAGTCAAAGGATATTCAAGGCAAAGGTGCGTGAAGTTGTATTTCCACATACCACATCAATACTTGCACCACCAGAGAAAGTGAGAACCAAAGGAGCTGGTAAAAAGAAAAAAGAATTTGATACTCCTCGTGATCCTTCATATTGGGAGTATGTTGATGTCTCTCAAGAATCTGCAAAGGCAAGGCAACCATCTCAATCATCTCAACGTTCTGCAAGGCAATAATCTCAATCATCTCAGCATTCTTTTAAGACACAATTTCCTACTTATATACGTCTGTATATTGAGGACATAATAGATGTTGTGGCTGATGAAAATTGTGGGTTTCGTGCAATTGCAGCATTGCTAGGTTGGACCGAAGAATCTTGGGATTTAGTTCGATCACAATTGGATAAAGAGATTGGTCTACATAAAGATGTTTATTCTAATGTTTTTTATGACAATGTTGAATCAGTGCGGAACTCATTGAAAATATCAAAATTGGGTGCTCAAGGAAAAGATAAGTGGATGTCTTTACCAGACTTGGGTTACGTGATAACAACACTATATAATGTCATATTGGTGTCGTTGTCTCGTAATCTGAATATGACATTTTTCCCGCTAAACAAATCACCATCGAAAAAGACCTTTGTTCACTCTTTAATATCAATTGAATTTGTTAACGAGAATCATTGGGTACAGGTAAAATTAATGCTTAATGTTGTTAAATTAATGTTAAAAAATTTATTATTCAGATAAATTAATTTGTAACCTTTTTTTTATTCAGATCAAATTGAAGTCTGATTGTCCTTTGCCACCTACGTCACAAAAATGGAAAGACTTTTGTAGTGACACAGCAAAGAGTTGGGAAGTAGCTTATGCAGCACGTATGAAGCATTGGGAACGCATTGATCCATCATTTATCAGATCATCTTGTATTTCATTAAATGAAGATTAGAATATGTTGTGTATCACTGTTTATGGATTATTATAATATCTTGTTTTATCATTTTCAGTATCTTTTATTATGAATTAACTTAAAATAAATGCTGATTAACATAACACATAACACAATCACTAAACATATCACATAATCCCAAAATATCTCAAATTACAGTACATAACACATAACACAAAATATATCAAATTACTAAACATCGTACATAAGACATAACTCACTTAAAATCTCATGAATTTCACTAAACGGCTCTACCAAGTTAATGCCTCTACGTACAAGCTCAGCTGTTCTACGATCTCGGTCAGAAGATGACGGACCAGCACGTGCAGCAGATGATGTACCCACATGTGCAGCAGATGATAGATGGTCAAATGGAGTACCCGCATGTGCAGTAGACCGAGGAATGATCAGAGGATGTGACACACACATGTACCATGGATAATAGTCCACAGTGACCTCTCCAGGAAAACTCACAACATGATATAGCCTCCGAAACGCCGATACAGATAACTGCATAGTAGTCTGCCACACCCAATCTATACTGGCGGACATGGGAGGAACATCAGGCGGGATGCACTGAATACGACCAAATTGTCGAAGACATCGCTCCGACAAATATGGGATTGAGACTCCACCACATCGAAGATAACCAGAGAACATCGAAATATCTTCAAACGAATGATTAGCTCGATCATCATCATATGGTGTAAACAGTACATCCTCAAGCAACAAAGCATCACAGATGATGGATGGTCAAATGGATGGTCAGAGGATGTACCCGCATGTGCAGTAGACCGAGGAATGATCAGAGGATGTGACACAGACTTGTACCATGGATAATAGTCCTCAGTGACCTCTCCAGGAAAACTCGCAACATGATATAGTCTCCGAAACACCAATACAGATGACTGCATAGTAGTCTGCCACACCCAATCTATACTGGCGGACATGGGAGGAACATCAGGCGGGATGCACTGAATACGACCAAATTGTCGAAGTCATCGCTCCGGCAAATATGGGACTGAGACTCCACCACATCGAAGATAACCAGAGAACATCGAAATATCTTCAAACGGATGATTACCTCGATCATCATCATATGGTGTAAACAGTACATCCTCAAGCAACAAAGCATCAAGTCTCTGCTGATAGGTCACTAATCCACCTTCAACAGCATGTTTTGCAATCCACCTACATGCTCTTGGAAGATGTGCAGGAACCGCACCTCTATCGCCCCGCTTACAGATCCTAGGGAAGTGTTCGTAGATCCAACACTGCAACATAAGTAACATAATACAACTTAATTTAAATACATAAGTAAAATAATACAACTTAATAAATAAAATAGTTAAATAAATGGATATACCTGTAAAATGGTCATGTAACCTCCCAACTGTCGAGTGTCGTGGACAGCCTCATCTCCCATGTTGTCATAAAGGAAAACCAATGCCGCGGCAGCCCACGAATAGTGTCGACAACGATCTAAATCAACAAATAAACTAATGTATTTCGCCTCCACACGCGTATGCGTTTTATCGGCGAAAATTGTGCTGCCAACTAAATGCAATAGATACGTTCTAGCCGCACACTCAAACTGGTTAGTTTGAATGAGACGACTATATAAGTCACGCAACCACTGCAATCTATATTGGGCACATTTATTAAAATTAATCTCAGCTAGAGATTCCTCCCAAGTTGCACCTAAGTACTCATGTGCAGCTCTAGCAGCATTATTAGTGTTCATATTCACATGTGCATCAAAAAATTTACCATTGGGTGATATGTGAAGGAGAGTCGCGACGTCGTCTAAAGTAATAGTCATCTCTCCAAATGGCAAATGAAATGAGCTGGTCTCCATGTGCCATCTTTCAACAAATGCCGAGACCAGACCAGCATCAACCATAGTGAGGTAGCCCGAAGACAGAGGTAGCAGCCCAGATTCCCGAATCCAATGCTCTACAGGATGTGGCACAGGAACTTCGGAAAACTTCTTCAACTTCAATACATGAGTAATGACCTTTAACGGTCAACGATCCTGCGAGTAATTACAAAGTAATTAATTAATTAAATAACCTTAAACAAATAATTGAATCAACTTAAACAAATAATTGAATAAATAAATTTAAATAAACAATTAATTAAATAAATCAATCAATAAATATATTTAAATAAACAATTAATTAAATCAACTTAAACAAATAATTGAATAAATAAATTTAAATAAACAACAAATTAAATAAACTTAATTAAATAACCTTAAATTAATAATTGAATAAATAAATTTAAATAAACAACAAATTAAATAAACTTAATTAAATAACCTTAAATTAATAATTGAATAAATAAATTTAAATAAACAACAAATTAAATAAACTTAATTAAATAACCTTAAATTAATAATTGAATAAATAAATTTAAATAAACAACAAATTAAATAAACTTAATTAAATAACCTTAAATTAATAATTGAATAAATAAATTTAAATAAACAACAAATTAAATAAACTTAATTAAATAACCTTAAATTAATAATTGAATAAATAAATTTAAATAAACAACAAATTAAATAAACTTAATTAAATAACCTTAAATTAATAATTGAATAAATAAATTTAAATAAACAACAAATTAAATAAACTTAATTAAATAACCTTAAATTAATAATTGAATAAATAAATTTAAATAAACAACAAATTAAATAAACTTAATTAAATAACCTTAAATTAATAATTGAATAAATAAATTTAAATAAACAACAAATTAAATAAACTTAATTAAATAACCTTAAATTAATAATTGAATAAATAAATTTAAATAAACAACAAATTAAATAAACTTAATTAAATAACCTTAAATTAATAATTGAATAAATAAATTTAAATAAACAACAAATTAAATAAACTTAATTATAAACAATAAAAAATCAATGTAACAATATATAAATAATGTTTCCCAAGATAATATATAAACAATATATAAATAATATTTCCCATTTAGTTTCAAAAAATTATAAATAATATATAAAAGTATGTTTCGAAAATTTGGGTTTATCCAAACTTTCGAAAGTATGTTTTGAAACTTTCCCAGATCCAAACTTTCGAAAGTATGTTTCGAAACTTTCCCAGAACCTTCGAAACTTTCCCTCAACTTCGAACATTTTCCAGGCATTTCGAAAGTTTCTCTGGCCTTGCATTTCGAAGATTTCAAATTCGAGAAACTTTCGAAAGTTTCTTGTTTCGAAGATTTCAAAATATTCGAGGATTGCATTTCGAAGATTTCAAATTCAAGGAAACTTTCGAAACTTTCTTGTCTCGAATCTTCCAAATCTTCGATGGATGCATTATGAAAGTTTCAAAAAATTGCAAAGTTTCGAAAATGAACTTACTTTTGCGTTTCGAATCTTTCAGATCTTCGAAGGTTGGGTTGAATCTGGATCGGATATTTGAAATTTTCGAATGATTTGGTGAAAAATGTGGGTAAACTTTTTTTTTTGGTTTTTATATATGAGATGGAGGGTAAAATAGTCTTTTAATCATGACTGGGGGGTGGCAGGTAAAATTGGGGGGGTGCCTGGTACAAAACTCTTACCCAACCTGTTTTGGACTGGTCTCAAACTGGGCTTCAAGAAGTGGTGTTGGTATTGACCTACATGGTGAGGAATGATATACTGGTGCAAATCGTACATGACAGCAACAAATTACAAAAGGACAGGCTTGGGCCTTGGAGGTTGTTACTGGCTCTCTTATGGATCATCATTACTGGTTTACAAAATGTAATTTTTGAGATAGATGGTAAATAAATTATAGACGATGTTCCTTAATCAAATAGATCTAAATATTGTTCATTCCTGAAAGAATGTAGAACCTTTATTTATACTTACAACTATCAGACATGTGGCAACTATGAGGTTGTTTATACTAGACAAAAAGTTAATGAAAGTGATCAGGTTCTTACTAAAGTGATCGAGTTCTTGCTAGAGTAATACTTATACGCCTCGCACTGACTTCCATTATATTTGTAACTATATTACTCATTATTAACAATGAAATGCCTTGATTCTGTTCAACAAATTTTTTTACCTTATTTTGTACGGGATTGATAACGATCAGGAACTCCAATCTTGGCAAAAGGTATGATCATACAGACACCATAATCAAAAGAAATTGCAAATTATTAATACAAAGTACAATCCAAAATCCAGTACACCAGCATGCAATTATTGTTACCACGTTGTTTGAAATTTTAGGACTAACATTACAATAAAACAATACTCTTTTATAACTCATCACTAATTGACACAGAAGCGCATAGATACTCTTAACTGTTATTCACGCTACACCGCTGCAAAGTAATCTTTGCTAAGCTTGGGGTCTGGTTTCATGGACTTCTCCCCAGGCTTCCATCCAGCTGGGCAAACTTCATCTGGGTTCTCCTGCACATACTGCAAGGCCTGCAAGACCAATGCAAAGCAAAGGAACAATGAAATTATGCATGAAAAATAGCAGTGTACAAATAAAAATGTGATATTCTAAATAGAATATTGTTCAATCAATCTTGATGTGGTCCTATAATTAGTTGTATAAATCACCTGGAGTGTTCTCTTTGTCTCATCAACACTTCTACCAATTGCCAAGTTGTTGATGGTAGAATGCTGAATAACACCTTCCTTGTCAATAATGAACAATCCTCTCAATGCAATTCCCTGCATCATCATATATTTTTGGGTACATTATTGGTGCAAGTCCAAAATTGTGGAACGAAAAGGCAGTAGTTTACATGCCAACTTTTGACTGCTTAATGCTACCAGGCATCATAAATTTCATTATAAAGAACATTGAAACACGAGCATAAAGGACAAGAATTGAGAAAGGAAAAGAACAGTCTTAGTTCAATTCCTTAAAAAGCCAAATAAAAGTTTAATTCGATTGGATAACAGGTCTGATAACTCAGAAATTCAACAAAGGGGAGAGCATTTTTCATAAGACACGGCATACCCTTACTAAGTTCATTTATGGCGAGATTATATAACAGACAAACTAGATGATTGATGCTTAATTATAATCCAGCCATACATAAGTAACACTATTTTCATATGTCAGAAGATACCTGATCAGGAATGAGAACGCCATAAGATTTCGATATGGATTTGGTGACATCAGAAATCAGAGGATAGTTCAAATCACCAAGGCCACCTGACTTTCTATCTGTTTGAACCCAAGCAAGGTGCGAGAACTACATAATAGAAACAATAGCATCACTAATCAAAAAGTAACAAATGCTGGAATTTCCGTTACATAGGTAATGTTGCAGACATAAGAACATAAAGAACCTATTAGATTCTAACACAAAGAGCCTTGTTTTTCAAGGTATTTCAAATATACATGTTTAAATGAAATTGTCTATGACTTTATTCATATTTTTTCACTTTTCCTTTATTTTCGAAGTAATTCCCTCTGACCATACTCTTATTCAAGAATCAATTCACTATTTAGCAAGTATTCAGAGACATGAAAATATAATATGTATGAACTTTTAACCTTATGGTAAGAACTAGTTTATCCCTACAAAATAAATCATTAAACAGTATGAAGTCCATAAAAGGGCCTAACCCTTCACAATTGCTTCATTTTCTTTGCTAGCTATTAGAGAGCAAGCAGAACTATGTCATAGTGAAGCAAAACATGAGATTAAGCATGCACGCGCACACACACACACCATAAACTCAACAGTAACAATGAAAGTAACAGTGTAAACCAACGTACCACACTGTCAACTGAAACACCCAAAATTTCGGTATTTATTGCCTCAAACTCTGCATGCCGGTCACTGAAAGCAGTGATTTCTGCAGTCAAGTAGTAGAGGTTATCGTTAAAAAAGTTAAGGGAAGAAATACAAAAGAAAAACTAGATAAACCTAACTGACGAACCTGTTGGACACACAAAGGTGAAGTCCAATGGATAGAAAAAGAGGATAACATACTTCTTCCCAATGTACTCAGAGAGTTTGACCTGAAATGTCAACGCTTTAGCCAAAAACATTGAAAATTTCCAAAAGGAATTATATAATAAAAAAATAACCACATAATAAAATAAAACAAAAACATCTCAAGCCATTAAGAATCAGTAGTCATATTTGCTTCGCTCAGTGGCAGTGTACCTTGATAAACTCCTGATCAAAAACAGCTTCTGCTTCAAAATCGGGTGCTACATTTCCAACCAATGGAAGCTCACTCTGTAAAGGTCAAACCATAAGTTTAAAGACTATGCTTGGACTAACTTTAGTAGTTAAAAAAAAAATCCCAAAAGCGCATATGAACTTCTGTGGATAAACAACTTCATTAAGTATAGGATTAAAAATATTCAAATGCCAAAAAGCAGCGTTGCTCAAATTATTATAAATTGCACAACCAACTAGCATATCTACGAACTCAATTATCAATGAATCTTGAGTTAACATACAAAGGTTCATATACAGAAGGAAAAAAAAAACGAGAGAAAATAACAGGAACGTTAATAACAATGCATAAAATTCGGAAATAAAAATTGAATAAACGAAAATTGGGGGAAAATGGTTACGGAGGCTTTGACGAGGAAGGAATTGCGGCGAGAAGAGTGGTGATGAAGAGAGGGGCGAGTGAATGAAAGTGAAGGGAGTGAGAAGGGTTTAGTAGGAAGAGAGTTGAGGGTAGAGAGAGAGGTGGAAGTGGGTTTTGAAGAGAAAAGTGATTTAGGGTTTAAAGCTAAGAGGGAAGAAGCAGAGGTAGCTGAGCATGCTGCCATTTTGGCAATGTTGCTGCTGTGGTTTGTTTGGATGATGGGAAGGAGAGGAACTATGACTATGAGGTTGAAATGAAATCGGGTTGGGGTTGTGTGGGGTAAGAGTTTAGATTAAAAGATAAAACTGGTGAAGCAAACAAGACCCGTAGTAGGGGGTTGGTTGGGAAATGTTAACACAACTTGAAGATCACAAATTTTATCACATAGGATTCACCAAAATTATCGCAAATTTTGTTGTTTTATTTATTATTATTTTTTTTTGTTATTATTGTTATTTTATTTTATTTTATTTTTATTTAAAAGAGTTCTTAAGTCTTAGTCCAATCGATCATTATTGATATTATTATATTGGATGCTTTGTCTCGATTTGAACTCGGGACATAATTACTGGACTAAGTGAGATAAAGTAATATTTCTAACATCTTGTAATAATAATATTAAAGAAAGTAAAGGACAAACAACAATTGAAGTAACTCTTTTAAAGGTGAAAGAATGACCCTTGTTGGACAAAAAGTCAGCACATTGATTGGCTTCACGGTAAACATGAGTGATGGTAGTTGTTCGATCAGATAGTTAGTTGGAGTAGATAAACAATTTCTTGAAGAAGATGAATGACGTAAACATTCTTAGTTTAGCCGATTTTAACCATACCATGATTTTGGAGTCCATTTCAAACTCAAAATGTTGGAGATGTAAGGATTAGGCAAATTCGATGTCGATTTAAATATCCCAAAGCTCGACCCAAACAGGATTACATAAACTTTGCATCAAGTTTCCATAACTATCACTGATAATTTCTCCATGAGTAGTAGTGTCAGCACTGAATATGAAAGAATTGCAACGTTTACTCTGAAGCTACCATTTGGAGGAGTAGTTGAAGTAATATCAATCAAGTGATGACGATGGCGGGACTTACTCAGAAAGGTAGAATTTCTCAAGTATAAAATGGACTTAGCTTGAATATTAATTCTAAAAAGAATGTTTTAAGAATAGGAAAGCTTGTTGCAAAGTACAATTGTGTTTATCTTTCCAAATTTTATGGACATCTATACATAAATTTTTTTTTGTTGCCATATTGTTATATTGATGCCAATGGTATTACTGGAAATGTTTAAGTCTAACAAATTGTCAAACTCGATGCTGAAAAACATACATAATTTATTTGGATCCATGAGGTCGGTCCAAAAGTCTTGTATATTAGCTAGGTCAGTGTAAATTACAATTGAAAAATTGGAGTGAGTATAATAGACAAAAGACATATTACCTCCTAAGAGATAAAGAGATTTAAAGAAATCTATAATATGATGTGGTAAGAGGTCTTTGTTATGTAACCAATCATCATTGTTATCCTTAAGAGCCATGATATGATCTCTTCTTCTTTTGTTTAAATAATTTGATGGAAGAACTTTGTATTGGCATAACCATAAGCTAACAACACATTTTTATATTTATAGAGCCAGTAAAACTTCCATTCATGGACGATTGTTGAATATTCCTTCCAAATGACATTTCTCGATGTAATTAGTCTCTCATTAACACTAAGTAACAAATGGATGGAGAACGGGTATTTTAATCACTCTTGTTTTTCTACAATATGAGTGAGTACGAATAATTACCTATAAAACTAAACGGTTACGAGTGTGGGTCTAGTAATATGGGTCTAACATGGTTTTAATATGTTAAATTTTAGATTATTTCACTTTTAGTCTTTGATGAGATCTAACTTGTCGTTCAAAAATGATGATTTGGCAAAAAGACAATTGCGTGATTAGTGTCACGTGTGTGTTTTTGCCCTCTCTAGTCTCTTCACCATGTGTTATTTCTTGTTTCATCGTCATCCTTCTTCTTTTTCTTTTGAAGTGCAAATGCAGAAAATCATTGAAATTCTTAATCAAGTCTTTAAATAAGACACCTTTATTGTAATCTTTTTTCTTTCTTTACTACTTGCAATTTGTAACACCCCGATTTTTAACAGTGTGAGTGCATTATTTTTTTTAAACAACTTAATAAAATAATATGTCGTAACACAAAACGACAAGAGTCATAAATAATTACATCATATATACAAACAAGCTAAGATAGTTTTTGGGACAATAATCTAAAGTATACAAATAGAAAATACATCAAGGCTATGAGACGCATCAGATATCGCTCATACCTCTAGGGTATTCTCGACAGACACCCGCACAGAAGTACTGCTCCAAGAATGATATCCCCTATGGTCACGTCAAAAAAATGGAACATAGACCCACCAAAAAGTCAATTGTCAAGGTATGTCATAGATATAGTCATCCCAAAACACAATAAGTACAATCATCAAAAGAAAAATATTAAGGTCCTATACCAAAAAAAAATGGAGGAATCAGTCATAGAGGAATCAGTCTCCTCAGAGGTTAGGTCCATCCACGAGATAGGTGGCTTCAGCGGTGCAGGAATCTCAAAACAGCTTACTGCCTCATAGATATTTAGTAGAGGATCATTCCTCAAAAATTGGAGCTCTGACTCGGCCCATATATGTAGTACTGCTTGAGATGGGGTTGTATGCCAAAGCAGTCAGCAAGTGTCAGTCAGGGAAGTATAATGATGTTTCCGTCGTCAAGGTAACAATCGCTAGAACGGATTTTAGTATCATCTATATGGGCAAAGCCCAATTTCCACAATAATGTAAAGGGTCACTAACCGAAATTAACAATTACCATTTAACAATTATGTCATGAAGACAAACAATAAACATTTAGCAATTATGACATGATAACAGACAATAACATAACATGTATATACATATATCATATCATAACAAACATGACTCACGTGTCAAACACCCTAATGCAATGCTTATATGTATGTGCACATGATTCCGGAATTTCCAAACTCTCCTCGAGGGGCGTAAATCATAAATGTACTGTCTCTCACAGACCAATACTAACTACCAAGGTGTCACATATCACAGATCAACACGATTTACCAAAGTGTAGTCGATCACATAGCTACACGACTAAAAATCCTTGTAAGGATAAGATGGACCAATCAACTCATAAAACCATCTTGTGGCACATCGCGGTCACCATTAACATCGTGATCCATAACGGTCACCATTAACGATGAAATGCATTAGCATACTTTGACTCTTTTTACAACAATTATTATGTAAATGCAGCTATTAAAATACTCCATGTTCAATACTCATTAAAACACTAATAATTTTTCATACCTTTCACAAAGCATACTCAAAACACATTTTCATTAATAACATTCACAACATGCAGTAACACGTATTATCATTCAAGAATATATAGTCACATCAATATTAATCATCACATATTCACACATCAATCACATATATAAGGTCCCTATGTGCAAACTAAAATTTTGAAAGAAGTTGTTACCTCAATTATAGCTTTTTCAACAACTATTGCTACCACAATCAAACACAACGAAAATATTGATCGTGCCAACACCTTCAATCAAATAGTGTTTGACTTAGTCAAATTAGTCCATAAGACTTTAACTACCTTACAACCATTTTCTTACTCCTAACCACCTTAGAGTATATTTCATTAAAAGAGTTTACACCGAGTAAGAACTAATACTATTATTATTCACAATATCCACTTTCAACATATAAAAACATATTTTTAGAAATCAACATCCTTCAAATTTTCAAAGAATTCACTAACAATCATTCGAAACATCTTAAATTATTTTTCTCAATTTTTTTCACACAACTATAAATTTTCCCAAATTTGTCATAATTCATTTTTGTTTTGTTTCAAATAACTACAAGTTTGATCTACTACATTTTATAAAGATTAAATGTTCAATCAAAATATTTATCTCATAACAACATATCCACACACAAAAAATATCAATAAATATTTTTCAAGTTTCAAAGTTCTAATTCTTTGAAATAGTTTCATTCCTATCAAAATATATTAAATATTCTTTCTTATCAATAAAGCTTGTATTTTTAATTCATGAAACTTGGAATATTTGAAAAAAATGAAATTCTAACTCAAGACTTTAACCTTTACTTAATAAACTTGAAACTTTAATTAAAATCATGCAAACTTTTCTAAAAAAAGGAAGTATACATATAAAAATTTGAAACCATCATTCACTAATTTTTTTTAAACACCGGTTCAAAGATAAATTTAGACAAAGATAAGTTTAAAGTTGGAGTTGTGATCGTTCAATAACCACTATTATATATGCTTTTACTTGACATTACCCATGAGTATAGCTATCAATTTCACAAACCCACTAATTATTGGTCTCAGTCCACATGTATGAGGGGTCAAAATAATTCATAGTTTAAAAGACCCGAAAAAAGAAAATTCTTAAAATTAAGAAGGCTTAGTGGGGCCTATGAGCCTACTTTTTAAAAAAAAAAATCAATATTTTTTTTAGTTTTCTTCGTCGAGAAATAAAATATTTTCTTAAAATTTTCTGATAAAAAAAAATTCCGATTTTTTTGAATAAAAACATGTTTACAATTTTTTTTTTCTTTAAATTTTTTTGACTTGAGAAAAAAAATTGAATTTTTTTAAAAAATAATTTTTTGATTTTGCTCATAAATATTTTTGTGAAAAAAATGATTTAAAAATCAATTTATATGGGGCTTAATACTAGGTAGGGGCTATGAGTCCCCTCACTTAAGCCAACAAAAAAACTAATAAAATAATAGATCAATTTTCAAAAAAAATCTTTTAACATGGAGCTTAATACTAGGTAGGGGCTTAATAGGAGATTTTTAAAAAACAACTTTGAAAATTTGAGCTTTATTGAAAACTCTATCAATAAGGGTCATTTTTTCCATCTCTAAGTTATTTTGAAATACACATCTAAAAAGACACAAATTTTATATTGTTGAATAGATACGTAGATTTTTAAAATATAGTGGGTACCTTTATTTGGCTATGAATCCTCCAACAATATCATATGTTTTCTTTTATTTAAATAAATTATTTCCACATAATTCTATCTTTCTTTTGTATTTTTTGATTTTATGTTTCAGTGCGACGTTGTTTTTATTTTTTTATTTAATATAGTGTTTTCAATTTTTTGTTTGGTTGCCGTATTCGTTTAGTTAACGTTAACTGATTAACTTCAATTCATTACATATTCAGTCAATTATTTAACGTTAACAATACAATTTCAGATATATAAATATGTCGATCACTTTAATTTTATCGTATTTGTAAATATTTTATTATTTTATATTATTACTTGAATGTTTTGAGTTTATTCAAAAAATTATCTTTTATTTATTTATTTTAACAACTTTAAAAATTTGTTTTATTTTAATGTATTATGTCAATTAAAAAGATATGATCAGTTTTTTCTCTCACCTCTGATATTTTTAAACACAAGTTCGAGTTGATAAATTTAAAAGTTTAAAATATACATCAAAATTAATTATTTTAGATAAAATTTAGAGGCTTGTTTTATGAGAAGATTTGGGGGGAAAGAATATTTCAAAAAGGTATATAGTGTGTAAAATTGGCCCTACCTGATGCCAAGTTAACTAGGAAACTTTGAAGCCCACGATAATTATCCAACACTTATGACTGTCCTATAATACAACAACTCACTGACGATATGCGTTATTGGGACATTATTATTTGAAAGCTGTTTTCCTGGTTCTCGAATCTTTTTAAAAAATACTAAATTTTGTTTGAATTGATTAATTTAAAGATGTATTTTATATATTTAAATTAAAAAATTTACACATAATGTATCTGAAAATGAAGTAAGAAACACTCTTATTATTTATTACTATTTGACGACTTTTTCCTGGTTTTCGGACAATTTATCCCCCTGTTTATTAATACTATGTTTTTATCCAACGGAATATTATTTCAATTTGTATGTAGGTTTATTTTTTCAATATCCCTTATTTCAAAAAAATTATTAAATTATTCTCTCTTGAAAATTATATATCAAAATATTTTTTTTCTTTAGTTAATAAATCACTTTTGCAAATGACGACTTTAAGTCTGAGTTTGCAAAGACGACTTATTTGAAGGATTTTTTTTTTCTTCAATTTTTTAAAATTAATATATATATATATATATATAATTCATAAAAAATAACACAAATTTTAAATTACTTAGATTGACTAGAGTTGCATGTAATATTTGGACAACGTTTTTGAGTATAACTAGTTAACTAACATTGGCTACATTTTTTCTCTTAGTACCTATCCAAAAAAGATCGTCGTCCAAATAGTACTCATATTAAAACTAAAATGAACATCAGAGAAAAGGTGTCAACAAAATGCGAACTATGTTCGTTAACTGGTCATACTCAAAAACACTGTTTAAATGTAACAAGTAACTTTAGTCAATCTACGTAATTTAAAATTTATGTTGTTCTTTTTTATGAATGAATTATATAAAAATAAAAAAAAAAAAAAAAAAAAAAAAAACTCTCTTATAGAAATCGTCTTTATAAATTTCAACTTTTTTAATGAGTATTTTGATTAAAAAATTCAAAATTGGGTTATTGAAGAAAAAAAACCTTTGCATGTGAGGAAGTAATTTTGAAAGGTACCGCTAACAAATTACTATAAGAAATGGCACTTGTTAAAAAATTATAAGTAAAAATTTTATTTTTTTAAAAAATTAAATACCCAAATTTCAATAAAAATTTAATACTTTATTTTTATATTTAGATCACTAACAAATATCTTTAAAATACTTATTATCATTTGACTTTTTGAAAAGCTATTACATAAAAATTTAAAATAAAGAAAAAATCAGAAGTACAAATTTTGAAAAGTAAAATCTAATTTTAATAAATTATTATTATTTTGTTGTCTTTTGACAGGAAATTATTATTTATTCTTATGTGATGATATATGTTTGAATTTCTTATTACAATAACTTGTATCTTTAAAATAGATTCTAAATAGTTAATACTAAAATATTTTTGGTCAATAGATTACTTGTTAACAATAAAATATTCTTTTTTTTAAGGTGTATTAAGATTTAGCCTATCTCATCTATATCTCTATATGTAACTTTTTTTTTTAAAGAATAGAGGTGATTTAAGATTTTATTTTATTTTTTGCTATTTACTCTGTGAATTTATCTACAAATTTATTTTTATTTAAGTATATGTGTTTTTTTCAATCATGTGTTCTTTTAATTTTAATAAATGAATGTTAAGTAAAAAAGAATACATTTGTAACAAAATAAAAAGATATTGGTTAAACCCATTTAATGTATGACAATTGACAATGGTGCAAGTCGTGAGTGAGTTTCGTTGCCTTTGCCCCCGTAAAAATACCGTCCTAAATTCTTATCGCGGTTAAAAATTGAATTCTCATCGTTTTCAATGTAGTTGTTGGATTTTCCTTGCCCATGTCATATGTACAGAAAATAAATTTGAAAATTGATATTTATTATAGTTAATATATAAAATCATAATTATTACACAATAATAAAAAAGCAAGATTAAAAAAAATTTTGCATTTATAAGAAAAAAAAATTATAAGACAAAAAAGTATGCAAAAAAATAAATAAGAGAATATTATATGTGAAGATTGGAACATTTATTTTTTTAATTTTTACTACTTAATATGTTTTTAGTAATTTAGAATTTTATTTTTAGCCACCCACAATATTTTATATCAATAATTTTAGTCAGTGCAGTTAAGGTAACACGTATGTACCATTTTAATTTTTGAATGATATTTTACAGACATATTTGAAATATTATAAAAAATTAAATAACCTTTTAGGCTTTATAAATTTTAAATTTTCATTTTTCATTTTTAGTCGTCGTAAAAAGATATATATTTTAGTCCCTACAAAATTATAGTACAAACAATTTTAACCTTTGTTTGAAAATAAATGATTAATTGTCCTTCAACTTTTAAATTTTTTAATTATATTTTGCAAGGATGTTTGGGATGAATTAAATGTGGATTTCTTAAGCGCCACAAACTTAAGATAAAAGTGACAAAAATATGAATTTATAAAATAAATTTTTAGATCACTTTTTGTGGATAAATTTTTTATAATGTTGCAAATATTTTATAAAAAATATATTCAAAAATATATGACATTCTAGTAGGGGCTAAAACTATATTTATTGTAATTTTGTAAGAATTAAAAAATGTGAATATGTACAAGTACTAAAAATAAAAATTTGAAATTTTATAAGGACAATAAACTTATTTATCTTTATTATAAATATATTCCCGAAAAAAGTATGGATCTTTTAAAAAAATTAATGGATTAAATATGAATATTTTAAATCTGAATATAGAAATCAAAATTTGAATTTATGTTTTGTAGAGACTTCTATCATGATGCATAAAGTATTGCAAAGTTTGGTAACACTTTGATAAATCTTCTATTTATTTTAATTTTATAGGGCTCAAGAGCTTTGGCAATTAAGAAGGCTTCAATAGAGAAATGAAAAAACATTGGTATCCATGAAATATCTATGAAAATAAATGACAAATTAAGATTAAACAAAGACTAAAAGATATTATATATAAGACAAACTATCAATAAAAATCTTATCAAGAAAAAAAAAAGGAAAATAAACATGTAGTGATAAATGCATGGACTTGCACAATTAGTAAACACCAAATTAAATATCCTAAGATAAAATGCCTATATCAAATTATCCCTAACACCAAAAAAGGACACTTGACTCATAAAACTACTGCAATGTATAGAACATATAGATATGGGTTTTTTTTTCTCAATAGCCTCTTTTTGAAAAAAAAACACTAAAATATCCCCATTTGAAAAATATATACTAAAATGTCCCATTTTTTTTTTCTTTATTTACAAATCGCCATTTGGAATGGCGACTTCCTTAAGTAAGCCCGAGTTCCAAATGGCGACTTCCTACTTGATTTTTTAAAAAAAGGGCATTTTGGTATATTTTTTTCAAATGGGGGTATTTTTGTGTTTTTTTTTTCAAAAAGAGGGCATTGAAAAAAAAGACCCATAGATATGAGTTGAAATACTAGAAAAATTAAATATTATTCATTAATTAGTTTTACTAATCTATCTCTATTTCTCGGGTAATGAAGTAAACCACTAGAACACTATGTATTTGTGTATCATTCATCACCTTACTATTATGTTGTAGTTTCTTTCACTTTCTTAAGCAAATCTCCAATGTTAGGTTTGAATATTCCCAAATTATTCTCAAGTTCCTACTTATCTCATTAATATCCAAGATTCTTTACAATTTTTCATGTAATTATACATATATATCAAATCCAAATAATTGAAAAAGTGACAAAAAAAAATGTTACCAATTACCACTCACCAAATTGTGACGACGATAGATATTAGATTATGATGACAATACTGTAGATGAAACTCAAATACATGCATAAATAGAGTAAGAGAAGCAAAATAAAATGACTTACATTCATTTGTAAGAAGGTGATGACTCACACTCACTTAACGAAAGAAAAGAAATGCAATTGTAAGAAGAAATAAAACAAATAACTGGAAACACAATAAAAAATGACTTACATTCACTTGTGATAGAGGATAGAGATGTCACCGTATCTAAGGAGCTTGAATGCGAGCATAAAATAAAATAAACAACGATGGGTGACGAAGTTGGATTGAGGCTCATGAATATGTGTAGAGAAAGCAATGACGGTGGAAGTAGTGGTGGGGCTTGCGAATTTGAAGAAGCGATGGTTGAAAGTGAGACTAGAGTTTCATATTTAAGGTGATAAATGAAACAGAGCGTTTAAGCATATTTTTCAACTAATGTAATACAATGTCTATACCTACGATGAAATAAGACCTATAGGTATATGAAACTTATACCTATGATTGTATCTATTCTTATAAAACACCAATATCTGAAATGTTTATTTTATAAATAATTTAATTTCATCAAAATATTGAAGTATAATTAAGTAGGACACTTCAAATATGCATTTGATAAGTGGGAAGAATCTAAGTGTATAGAATCATTAATCAAGTATGCAGTTGATAAGAAAAATTATAAGACAAAAGAATAGTTACCATATTATTAATAATCAAATCAAGTATATGCATAGAAAAGGAAAGTCATAACAACTTGCTTAAAAAAAGGAAACTCATAAAAGGAAAGTAAGATAAAAAGAAAATCGTAACACAGTTTTACACTAATAATTCAAAAAGAAAATGACGATATTTTATCATGCACCATACTAATCACATCAATTACTCTAAAAGTGAGGATAAAAAATCTACTTACATTTTAATTTTGATTGTTTTGATCCGTAAAATAATTTTTTAACCAAATATTAATGTTTACACCCTATCGCTAATAATCAAATATGCAATAAATAATTAAAGATTGTCGTAAGATAGAAAAAAAAGTTATACCACATACCATATCATTAATATTCACCAAAAAAAAAAAAATACCATTAATAATTAATAAAGTTTTATAATAAAACCACAAGCGGAAAAGTATCGCTAGCAATAAAATATAAAATCATGAAATTTTCTATTGTAACATGCACCAAACTAATGACATTAATGACTCTAAAAGTTGAAGATCAACAAATTATACTTACTTTTTATTTTTTATGTTGTTTTAATTTGTAAAAGTGATTTTCAACAAAATTAAATTTATACCATATCAATAATCAAATACACATATAGATAAGGAAAGTCATAGAAAAAAAAAACACTATCGCATATTATTAATAATCAAATCAAACATGCAACAGAAATGGAAAGTCACAACAGCCGATCATATATGCACCTTGTAAGGTATGATTCTGAATAACTATGGATTCTTTTTAATTGTATCTTTGGAATTTTTTTTTCTTTTCAAAATATTCTATTTTGAAATTAATGTATCAAAATATCTTATATTTTTATAGAGATTACACAGCAGAGATGACTGCTTTA
>NC_021163.2:26145105-26154171 GCF_000331145.2 Cicer arietinum | reverse complement strand
ATATATATATATATACGTCTTTAAATATTATCTCAACTAACCATTGTCGATATTTTTAAGTTAAATATTTTATTTTAAATTTAAACTCAAAAGTTATATGTGAATTTATGGTGACATTTAAAAGAAAAAAATTCAATAATAAAGATCATTCTACAAAAATTTCCAAAAAAATCAGTAATGAAAGCAATACCATATATCTTTGTAAGAAAAAAAAAAGAAACAATACCATATCATTAAGAATCAATAAGATTTGTAATAAAACCACAAATGGACCATATCAGTAGCATTCAAATATAACATCAAGACATTTCCTTTTTAACACGCACACAACTAATTAATGAGATCAAAAAAATACTTCATACTTTTTAAATTTTTTGTTTTTGTCTGTTCTTACTTTTCAATGTTTCTTGTATTAATTTGTGAAAGAATTTTTCGACAAAATAAATTTTATACCATATGTATCATTAATAGTAAAATACTTAACATATAAGAAAAGTTACAAGAGCTAGTCTATATGTATTTTTTACGATGCGTTTACGAGTTGATTTTAAGAAAGAAGAATTTTAAATAGTTAAGTCTATAATTTGATATATATTTGATATCAAATAAATAAAATAAAAAAATAACATGATATTATATACTCATTTATTAAATTATTATTTCAAATTTTTAGAATATAAAATATACATTAAAAAAATATAGATTTAAGCATCCAAATTTTCTTCTCCAAAATCTTCTAAAATTCAACTAGTAAAATGACTTTAAATAACTACGTTAACTTTTCTCCTAAAGTTTATAATTACGAAAGATAAAAAACGTTAATATTCCTAATACACCGATCCTATATTCCAAATGTTCCTTTTGTCTATTACTAAAAAGATATTTAGCACAATGAAATATTCGTAAAAAACACACGAATTAGGTATACAAATCAAAATGATAAAAAGTATAATGAATTACGTATCTTGTACCATAAAGCATTTTCCTACTAGAAATATCTGTGTAATTACATTAGTTTGCTTTTTAAGGTCCGGGTAACTACATTAATATCCTCATAGCAACAAATAATAAAAATAAGTTCATATTCCGAAATAACGATCTCCATTCCGAGTATTTTTTTTAATATATATATATATATATATATATATATATATATATATATATATATATGAGTAATTATTTGATAAGTTCAATTTAATAATTCAATATAAATAATAAAATTTGATAATTTCAATTTAATAATTCAATATAAATAATAAATTTTAATAATTTGACTATTAAATTAAAAAAATTTATTGATTAGATAAATTTTAAACTTTTTTATAAAATTATTTAATATTTTATTATATAATTTCAAATAAATGTATAATATATTTTTTTAAAATATAAATAAATATCAATAACTAAATTATATAATTATAAGTTTTAAATTTATATAAAATTTTATATATTTGATAATTAATATATTATATCAATAATCAACAATTAAATTAATATAATTTATCGTTTATATTAAATTATTAAATAAAAAACTTAAAAACATTATTACATTGAGAGTCAATGAATCTATCAAAATATTTTATCGGATTAATATATGTATCATTTATAGTCATAATTTGAATGCAATTTTTTTATGATAAATTTATAAACAAAAAGAGAGTAATGATAAAAAGTATAATGAAATTCCCAAAAAAGGTATAAAAAAAACCTGAAAATAGTTCCACAATAATCCAAAAAGGACAATGATGATAATGCAATAATATATTTATATTGTAATAATAACTAACAAAATAGTTATAGTTATTTTTGTTTTTTGTTTTTTGTGTTTGCTTTGGTCACGCAGTTCCCTCCACATCTATCCGAAACAAAATTCCCTCCTCCTTCCCTCGTTTTCTGTTTTCGCATTTCTCTACGCCTCCAAACCCTTTCATTTTCTCTCTCTAAACCACACTTTCTCTCTCTAAAACCCTACTTCCCTCCGATCGTTCCCATTTGCCTCCAACTTCCACTCCAATTCCGATTTACCGCCCAAGCCGCTGCCGTATTTTCAGGTCAATGTCCGCCGGTGCTGGTGCTTCCGACCGTGGCTCGCCGATGCCGAGGGAGTCCGCCGGAGCACCTATTCGGCCGCCGTTGAAGCGACATCTGGCGTTTGTATCGACGAAACCACCATTTGCACCACCGGACGAGTACCGCAGTTTTGCCGCCGTCGACGCTAGGAAAGTCGCCGATCACGTGAGTGAAGCCGTTGTCGTTAGATCTCCGGTGAGTTGTTCCCTTTAGTCTATTTGTGATTAAATTTCGCTTTCTAAGCGTGTTTTGGTAAATTTGCATCTTCGGAATGTTTTTGGATGTTGGATTCTTTGTTTGTTCTTTTTTTTCTTCTTCTGGAATCAGTTGGATTCCCCTTCATATGCTTTTGGTTTATCGGAATGAAATTTCGATTCTATTTTTAGTTTAATTTAATTTAATTTTATTAATTTCATGCGGAAAAGTCAAGAATATTTCCTAACACCGGATCCAAACTCAATTATTTGAAAATCGAAATTGGAGGTCTTTTCTGAGGCTTTGAATTTTCTCTAGTGTAGTATTTCTGTGCAAAAATGTGTAGATTTTCTGGGGATAAGGTTATTGTACATTGGTATGTTCATTTGCAATATTGCTCTTGAAAACATGTTTATTATTCTTGTTAATATGTTTTTGCTATTTGTAGTTCATTAAGTCTGAGTGGCTTGGTATTGGTAATGCTTATAAGTTTTAACTCTTTAGTTTTCATTCGTGGATTAATAGATGACTGAGATTGAAACGCTTTAGTTTGTATTTTTCTTTTATAGTTAGCAATATTATAAACTTGTAAATTTGTAATTGTATATATCAAAGGATGTATTGCTACTTTTTCTTGGTTGGTTGCATTATATTATCCACTTCACCTATATATTAATATGTGTATATAACATATATCTTTGGTCATCTCTTTTCTGTTGCTAAAAGCTAACCTTATTGTTTATGCACATGGTGGTGGTGCCAGCTTATAAAGCGGAAGAATGGAATGAATGAGAGTGAAGGAGACTCACAAAAGTGGAGTAACAGCCCTGGATACAGTACCGTAATGAATAGCCCCTTTAAAACACCTTTGTCTGCGAAAGGGGGAAGGGCAAGCAAATCAAAGGTTTCCAAGGAAGGAAGATCATGTCCTCCAACCCCCATCTCAAATGCTGGTCAGAAAATTTTCCTATTATCGTCTGTCAATCTAAGTTCACTAGTCCCCCATTTGAAAAGTTTTTAGTGCTTGGAAACAGCTTATGTGCAATTTGTGATTTGCTTCTTCATCATTGTACCCGAGCCTCAATATTTGTTTAATCAGACAATTTCTGATGACATGCAGGTTCCCCGTCCCCGCTTACTCCTGCTGGTAGCTGTCGTTATGACAGTTCCTTAGGTAATTTTGAAAGCAATGTTAATCAACAAGCTCTTCACATTTCACCTCCCTGAGATATATGACTAATGTAGTTATTTATTTAAGAATAAACATGACAATTATACCAGAACTTTACAGGTCTCTTGACAAAAAAGTTCATCAATTTGCTCAAGCATGCAGAGGATGGTATTCTTGACCTAAATAAAGCAGCAGAAACTTTGGAGGTCCTTCTTTTATTCAAAAAAATCTGACAAAAAAATCTGATACTTTTTCTCTTTGTATCCTATATGAATTTAAATTTTCCTTTTCTCTAGGTGCAAAAGAGGAGGATATATGACATAACTAATGTTTTGGAAGGCATTGGTCTCATTGAAAAGAATATCAAGAACAGAATACATTGGAAGTAATATGGGATGGACTTTTGCAATTTCTCCAAAATATATATAGCTTCTCTATTGTTTTAGTTTAAAGTTTAGATGTATGTGTTAAACAAAATTCTTACACAAAACCTTGTGGCATGTAGAGGGGTTGAATCTTCTACGCCTGGTGATGTGGATGGTGATATCTCTATGCTCAAGGTAAGTGATGTAAATGTTGTTTTCTTGAGACCTGTTGACATAGAAGGAACTGATTGTTATATAATTATCTGTGTCATTAACAAGGCTATTTGCTGATTCCACCCACAATGTCTATTTGCTGCACTTGACATTTATCGGATCCAGACTATTGTTGGTTAAGTTCTATGTTTATGATGATTGATGCAATAAATATTAAAAAGGATTAGTGAGGAAGGATAGCATCAATCTGTTGTAATAAGCGGTATAGATAATGTTTTATTTATCTGTGTTTTCATGTTGATAAGGGTAGAGATTTGAGTTAGAAACTCTATAGGAAAGAGAGTTTGAAAGAAGAGAGAAACTAAACTGAATCTGAAAATGTTTTTCTGAATTATGACATGCATCATATATGTTGAAGTTGTGGGATTTTAGAGAAAACGAGGAGAGAAAATAATAAGGGTTTGAATATTATTGATAATAGCTTAATGCTAACTAGATTACAAAAGATTCAATACTAATCTCTATTTATAGAAAAACATAGACTTAATCCTAAATCAGGAACAAATCATAATAATAAAGAGAGATATTCTAAGATATCTCTATGATTATAAATTGATCATAAGAAATAACTCAAGATACTCTAATATAATATAAAAGATCTTATAAGATATTTTCTAATATTCTGACACTCTCCCTCAAGCTAAAGCTTACTAAGCTTAGCTTGTTACAAGGAAACAATGTTTTGCTCCGCAAAATAATAAAAAAAGATGGAAAAGAAACTCAGGGATGCAGGTGAAGTTGAAGAGAATTGCTATAAATACAGCCTAGCCAGATGACCGGAATGATCATCAGCATGAGAGAAATTCATGGCAAGCAATTGAACAAAGCAAAGTCTGTTCTTCTAAAAACTGCATTTGGAAACTTCAAGGAGAGAAACGCAAGGCCAATACATCTGGAACAAAGATGGGACCAGTGCATCTGGGACAAATTGCCACGCTAAAGTGTGAGTCATGAAAATAAAAGACACTGTCAAAATGACCATCAATGAAAAAAGAAGTCATCACCACCAATGAAAAAAGAAGTCATCACTAATATGATTCATCTATGGGAAAAGAGACACCACCGGAATGATCGTTGGTGGGAATATAAGCCACAATTATAATCTATTAGTGAGAATTAAATTGCATGACAAACACACAAGAAGAAGCATCGCGACTCTAATGAAATGAAACCATGATCGATCAACGGAGTGAGAAAATGCGTCTAAAACAGGAGAGATAACAATTGTTTGAATAATAACACATATTTTTTGTTGATCAAAATTGAAAAGTAAGGGCAGATTTGGAAATAGGAAGGAAAATCCAATCTAGACGACTGAAATATTGTGTAGGAAGGCGAACAGATGCGCCTAAGCTCGAGGCTGTTGGCGGCGGTGCGTGGAATGAACACGGAGGATCTTGAAGGCACATGAGTGCGGCGCGTGGAGCAACTTTTGACATAAAAAATCTGGGTTGTGTAGATTGGAAGATTCCACACACAATGGAAGTAGGTGTAACCGTAGCCCGAAACTAGAATACAAGGGCAGATTCAAAACTTCAAGGTTGAGGCGCGATTGGCCGACCAAGCAGCAAATGATATGCGTCAAAACGTGTCGGAATGTTGAAAAAGAGAAACTATGATTATATTCCCTAATTGTTGGGAACCCGACAGCGGAATAAAAGAGGTATTGTTCAAGGAGGATTGAAATAGACTTTAGATACCATGTTGAAGTTGTGGGATTTTAGAGAAAATGAGGAGAGAAAATAATAAGGGTTTGAATATTATTGATAATAGCTTAATGCTAACTTGATTACAAAAGATTCAGTACTAATCTCTATTTATAGAGAAACATAGACTTAATCCTAAATCAGGAACAAATCATAATAATAAAGAGAGATATTCTAAGATATCTTTATGATTATAAATTGATCAGAAGAAACAACTCAAGATACTCTAATATAATATAAAAGATCTTATAAGATATTTTCTAATATTCTGACAAAATGTATATATATATAGGAGGCATATCTAATGAGAATAGGTTTTTTAAGTGAGAATGAGAATGACTACTCTCAACCCTTAGATCTAAATAAATGGCTGAGACTTAACTCTACTTATGAATCACATGCCTTCTCTTCTCCTTTATTTATTTATTTATTTTGTCCGACTAAATTCCCGTGCTCATCTTTTCCCCAAATTCCCATCTAAATTCGAGGGTTTTTTTTGCCAATAATCCTTATCATTTTTTAGATTTCAAGTGAAGAAAAAAATTGAGAATACGAATTCATTCTGCTATACTCGAAACCACTATATTAAAAGTAGCAAAAGAAGACATAGAGTGAGGGAACCAGATAGCAATTATTAAAAAGAAAAAACTATAATAGTAAGCATGGATTAGTTCATAGGAGAAGGTGTTGAGGCATGTCAAATAACGTTCCTCAATAATGATATTCTTGCTCTGCGAGTGAAAACAATGGAAGGGAACAATTTTAAAAAAAATAGGCTGAAGGGATAATGACAAAGAAGGAATAAGAGAAGGCACATGATTCATTAAGTAGAGTTTTTAATCTCAGCCATTTATTTAGATCTAAGGGATATGTAAAGATACCCACTATATATATATATATATATATATATATATATATATATATATATATAGGGTTTGTTAATTTACACCCTTTCAATTTTTAGGGGGTGTAAATTAGCAAGTTACACCTTAAGGTGTATACAAAAATTTCTAGTTATAACTTGCTAATTTTCACATGAAGGATCATGGAGCATTTAAGTATTTTCTTAGCCTAGAATTGGCTTGTGGATCATTGGTTTAGTGCAAATAACCTGGACATCATGAATGAGTGGTCCATGTTGTCATGCTAGCATTCGACCTTTCCACTAGAACAAATTCATCTATGTTATTAATCCCATGGTGTTGCAGCAAATAGTGGTTTTGTGATGAGACACTAAATGAATATGCGTAGCAGAAATCAAGTGCAGCATCTGCAGACACTGCAACTGCATTTCGTGTCAGAGTCGCTCAGTCTCATCAGTCACAACAAAGGTTTGTGCACATAAACCTGTCCACCACCTGATGTTTCCCTACCATGAATTGGAAGTTTTTGGCCACAACCTTTTGTTTTCCGGCCACAATCTCGTAGACTTACTAGTAAAGAAAAACTGAAGAAGAATGGAGAATAAGGAAGATGCAAGAAGAAACGAGGAGGGACAAAAAGAAAGATGTGTTTGTCTTACGTTTTAGAAAAAAAGGGAATAGTTTTCTTTTTGGTCAACAGAAGGGAACATTTTAAATAGAGTTTCCCATCTTGGGCTTTCAATAAGTCCAATGATGGGCCACACCCCTTTTTTCTTCCCATATCCCCCTTTTAATGATTATGATAAAACTGAATACTCCCTTCGGTCATTATTATAAGCAAAAAAAAAAAAAACTACTTTTGCGGGTATTAAGAAATATAGTTAATTGCAATTAATTTTCTAGATTTCATGTAAAATACATGTTAAATTTACTACATTGTCCCCTTTTAATGTCAAACTCTTAACTATCTACATTAAAATGTTTTGAATTAAATGAAGGATGTATTGGGAATAATAGTTAAAAATATAGTTAATTGCAATTAGTTTTCTAGATTTCATGTAAAATACAAGTTAAATTTACTATATTGTCCCTTTTTAATGTCAAACTCTTAACTATCTACATTAAATGTTTTGAATTAAATGAAGGGTGTATTGGGAATAATTGCATTAAATGATTAAAAGTAGTTAACTTTTGCTTATAATAGTGACCAAGAATTAAGACATCTTTTTTGCTTATAATAGTGACCAGAGGGAGTACCTCTAAGGCTCTGACCATAACACTTCTCCCCTCCTCCTCCTCTTCTATCCTGCTACTGCTCTATTGGGATCCCAGTTTTATTGTTGGCCACTACACACCACTATTTGTGATGAACAACATAAAAACCATAAGCTAGTACTAGATTCAGGACCTCTTTATTCTGATTCTTCATGTTATCATAGACTCATGGGGTGCCTTATCTATCTTACTATCATGTGTCCTAAAACCACATACTCTAGCATATTCTAGTCCAGTTTATGCAAGAACCATGACAAGGACATTGTGATGCTCCTATGCGTGTTCTATGATACTTAAAGTCCTTACCTGGTTGAGCAATTATCTTGTTAGAGGGGAATAATCTACAACTTGTTGCATATTGTGACTCAGACTTGGCTTCTAGTCCATTAACCCATAGATCAATCTTAGGTTTAGTAATAAAACTTGGCCCAACTTGTGTATTGGAAGACTATAAAGCATATTAATGGTCTATATCTTCCAGGGAAGCTGAGCATTGTGCCATGGCTCGTGGCACTAGTGATATCATGTGCTGTGATGTGATGCTTGCTACCATATTTACTAGTCAATTGGGATTCTTCTACGATTCTTCACCATGACAACCAAGCGACTCTTCACCTTGCAGCTAATCTGATTTTTCATGAGAACCAAGCACATTGAGATAGGTTCTCATTTCATCTACGAGCATCTTCAAGCAAGATAATATCCACTATTTTTGTGTCTGAACCAAGCATCAGCTGGCTGGCATATTCACTAAATCAGTGGGTGCGAAGCAGTATCATAAGTTTACAATCAAGTCAGGTGTTCATAATCCTCACACTTAAATTGAGGGAAAGTAATGAAGGATATTGTCGATATGTGGTGATAAGGATAAGGAGGTTGTTTCACTTTTCTCATGTTGATAATGGTAGAGATTTGAAATTGAGTTTGATAGTTTGTTAGATTATGCATATCAAGTTGTTAGAGGCATATGCATTGGTGATTATGCAACAGTAATCAGTCAAATCAGAAATACATACATTTGATCAATTAGAATGACTTGGTAGCGTAGCATGTTATGACATATTGTTAATTATGTGGTCTGCCCTTTGGCTCTGACATAGTAGTTGCGTTCTCTCATATTGTTAATTATTTGTTGGCCTTGTGGCTTTGTCTTGCAGTCAGAAGTGGAAAAACTTTCTTCGGAAGAG
>NC_021163.2:26142069-26145089 GCF_000331145.2 Cicer arietinum | reverse complement strand
CCTTGCGTTAGAAAAGGCTGAAATTTACTATTTCTATACTGTTATGTAATTCTTTCGACCTATTATTAACAGGGAAATGCAAGAAAGGCTGAGGAGTTTGAGTGAAGATGAAAACAACCAGAAGTAATCTCCCATTCAATTCTTAGATTCATTTTTCCTTTGTTCTTCCTTCCAGAAGGAAAAATAATCTGTTATTGCCAAATGATAAACTAATACCAATTTTCAATACCATTTAGGTTCCTTTTTGTGACCGAGGAAGATATTAAGGGCCTACCTTGCTTCCAGGTGTGTTCTTTGTTTTTGCATTGAACTCCAATCTTGTCCATTATTATTATGAACATTGTTGTGTTCTCCTTTCATGCTGTTATTGAGATTTATCTTTTATTTTAATATACTAGTGCATTTCGTGTAGCAGAATGAAACTTTGATAGCAATCAAAGCTCCACATGGAACCACCCTGGAAGTCCCTGATCCTGAGGAAGTAAGTTTAGGGAATCAACTGATGAAAGATTCATGATCTTTGTAAATCTAGTGTTTCTGATACATGATGGAAAATTATTCCTTCCATATGCATTAGGCCGTCGACTATCTACAGCGGAGATATAGAATCATTCTTAGAAGCACAATGGGTCCCATTGATGTCTACCTTATCAGGTATAACTAGCTAACTTGCCTATTATTTATTTAAGGGGATTGCTAATGTACCCCCATCCCACTTAAAAATTAGGAGTACATTAGGAACCTAAACTTTTTTCATTTGGACAAAAAACCCACCTTATTCTATTTGAAATCAATTTAAAATAATGGGCATAATTGTAAATATAATATTTCACATTTTTTAAGGATAAGTATTCTTCCTAATTTCTCTCATCTTTGTCGTGTTTCCTTCTGAACTTATTTGCAAGAGCTAATGACACACCTTCATATTTTATAAATATTCAAAACCATTTGGAGGTACTTTTTTTTATGATTGATGGGTGGAATAGTAATGAGTCATCATCACCAACAAATATGGGTGCCTTTGGCTCAACTCTTTTTTAGGCTATTGCAAAAAGCCATGGGCAATATGCCAATATCATGGCTTGGAAAGAATTTCAAAAGTCATTTTTATTTAATTCGTACAGTAGTGTGTAATGCAATTTTACGCATCAAATTCAAAAGGGCATTGTTTTTGTGCAGAGAGGGAACAAAGGAACAATAATTGGGGAGGGGAGAAATTTTAAATAAAAAATAAATTTACATTAATACTATCATTTTGAGTAACTTTTCTTTGAAGTTGGATTTTTAGTCTAAACGAAATAAGTGTATGTTGCTAATGTACTCATTCTAATTTTTATGTGGGAGTACATTAGAACTCGCTTTAGATATGTATCCATTTCTTTCTATTATGTTGTCCATCTAGAAATCACATTATTACTCTGTATACCATGTGATTTTCAATATTTTGCTTTGGTTGTACTTTGTGCTGGTTTTGTAGTTTATCTTTTTGATAATGCATTCTCCATTTAATTTTGGAATATTTGAACTGTTTTCAGTCAATTTGAAGAGAAATTTGAAGAAATTAATGGCGCCGATCCCCCCACGGGCTTCCCTCTTGCTTCAAGTTCAGGTTCTAATGAGCAACTAGTGACAGAAATGGTTCCTGCAGAATGCAGTGGAAAAGAGCTCGAACCTCAAGCTCTCCTCTCATCTCAGGCATACTCTGATCTAAATGCTTCACAAGAGTTTGCTGGGGGAATGATGAAGATTGTCCCTTCAGATGCTGATGTAAGTATATCATAGTCAAGGTTTGGGGTTTCCCTCTCCTCTCTGTGCTGGGATTATGGGCTGCACTCGTTTAAATCCTTTGTATTGATTAAATTCTTCTAATGTGGTCCTACAGTTTTCCTTTTCATATTAGCATTTAATGGTTGGTTAAGAGAGATTCTTTGATGGAATGCAATGGTACTGCATTCATAGCTGATATTTTTTGTATATTTTGTAGAATGATGCTGATTATTGGCTTCTATCAGATGCTGAAGTTAGCATAACAGATATGTGGAGAACAGATTGTATCCTTCTTGTTTTCGTGCCTTTTCTTTGATCATTTCTCCTTTTTTTTTTTTCATCGGTCTTATGCCTAATTTGAAGTATTAAGTATGATTCTTTAACTCCAGCATTACAGCTAGTGTCGATTGGGATGGAGTGGACATGCTTCATCCTGACTTTGGAATGATCTCGAGGCCTCAGACTCCATCGCCTGGACTCGCAGAAGCGCCATCAACTGTAGCTAACCCTAATCTTAGGTGATTTTGATTTGTTTTTCACTTTGTCAGAAAGTATGGTCATTATTCCTTGCACCGAGGAAGCTATTTCGATAAAGTAATTGTTAGCCTTGTGAATGTTGAGGATGCTGTCAGAAGCTGTGGAGTGTCAAGCTGGGAGTTGTTACTACACTTCAGTAAATCATTGACTGTCGTGCATAAACTAGTTATAGTAGACATACTAAGCTCATGGATAATTTAGCTTGGTAGTTAGGGCAGTTGATAGGAGTAATATTACCGAAAGTGTTGCTAGCTACTGTATGAAATGTAAGGTAGGTAGATTCAATGATCAGTATCGGGTCATATTATTAGCCATAATTGAAGTGTGGCATTGCGGGCCCTTTTTTTCCTTGAAAATGAGATCTCATGCAGATGCTGACTGCAAACAACTGTAAGGGTGCAGTAGATATTGTTAGGACAGGACCTCCTTATTATTCAATTATCATTCATGCTGATTGTAAACATTTCACAAACAGTCTTCTGCTGATAAAATTATGCCAATTATTATTACCCCCCAATTGCTCTGATTTTTACTATCATTTTGTTCATTTTTTCAAATTGATAACAACTTTGAGATTCCTATTGCTGGAATGTTTAAACCTGTTGCAGCTTCTGATAGTTACTAAAGCATCAGGGGATGGGATCGTTCTGTTAATCGATTTCAACCATATTTAAGTAGGAACAGTGATTTCATTTTTCAATTTTCTGGTGGTGTAG
>NC_021163.2:26121180-26141856 GCF_000331145.2 Cicer arietinum | reverse complement strand
TCTTTCCCTCGCATTGATAATTTTGATATGTTACTCTTGCATGGTGAAGTCGTTATGGAGGAAACTAGAAGTTACAAATCTCCAAGGCTCAGACGGTTACAATCCTGTTTTCTTCAAAAGTGAATAGCAGACCATTGTGGGTTTTTCTCTCTTTAACTTGGTGAGGGTCTGTTTCAATGAATGTGAGTTAGTTGATATTAACCAAACCTTCCTCACCCTTAGTGTGATGAGTCATCCTTAGTCACTCAACATTGGCTTGGCCTATTGTCTTGTGTAATGTGAGTTACAAGGTGGTAACTGGTAACTAAAGTTGTTGTGCAAAGAATGTGTGCTATTATGCCTTACTTGTCTCAAATGCCCAAGACAGCTTTATTCCAAGGAGGCCTTCCATTGATAGCATCTTGGTTCGTCAAGAAACAATCAATTCTCTAAATCATCTAAAGGGTGATATGAGCTAGATGATTGTGAAACTTGATTTGGAAAAAACATATGATAGGCTTAAATTACAGTTTGTAAATGAAACGATGGAGCTCTTGCTTATTCTCAACCAACCACGTGATATTAGAAATTGCATCTCTTCAACCTTTCTCAGTGTTAACTAGAATGGTCAAATTAGAAATTCCTTCAAGTCTTCACGTGGTATTAGACAAGGCGGTCCTATTTCTTCATATTTATTTGTATTTGTTCTTGAACAACTTGGTCATAGAGTCCATTATTTGGTGGAGAGCGGATGTTACCAACCCTTGAAATTTGGTCAAGGAGATGATCCAAACTTTTTCATATTTGCATTGTTGATGATGCTATGTTTATTGATAAGGCAAATGTTAATTGAACTCATTTGATTCATGAGGTTCTTGAAAACTTTTCACAGTTGAAGTTAGAAAATTACTAAGGTTTTTTTTTCTAACAATGCCAATGTTACTACTGTCAATTTGCTTATCAATACTTTGCATATTATGAAAACTAATGATCTTGGTCACTACCTAGGAGGCTAGGAATGCCTCTCTTTCATAAGAGACCCAAGAAGAATACTTTCAATTTTATTTTGGATCTTACAAAGGAAAATCTATCCACTTGCTGGGAAAATCCACTTTCTTTAGCACGTCAGCTTACATTAGCTCAGAGTTCTCTATCCAGCATTTTATGATGCAACCTTTAGGCAATGAGTAGAAGCAATTTGCAATAAGTTCATCTAGGGAAGCACTCAAGAGCGTAAAAAATGTCATCTACTTTCTTGAAATAAGATTTGTTTTGGGTTCTCTAAATTTGATAATCCTAAATTAAGCTTATATTCACAATCTGGCTTGGCATTTAATTGCTTGTACGGACAAACAATGGGTAAAGATTGTTTGGGCAAGGTAACCTTGCAATTGCAATGCCAACAATGAATTTTAGACAAACTTCTTCTGGAATTTGGAAAACTATTTGTAAAGTCTGGCCTCATGTCACTCCTAATATCTCTTGGGTTATCTATGATAATTTAATGTCAAATTTTGGAAAGATAATTAGATTTTGGGATCACCCCTTCTTCAACTCTTCATACTACTTAGACTCAGATAGATTTTCCTATGGCTGGGTATGATATTTTCCTATGGCTGTTTATGATTTTGGTAGTGATTAAAATTGGATGGTTATCATAATTTATATGAATATATATCTAGACAGGTTTATCATGTTTTGATGATGGACAAAAAAGAATTACTAAGAGCATCTACAACGGTGAACTCAATATGAGTTCTTTAGATGGGGTCCACTGTGCCACGTCATTTTGAAGCAATTCACTCATTTTCTACTCCAACTGTGAACTCAACATGATTCAAGTTCTACTATACCACATCACCCTAAATCAACTCATTCATTTTTTACGGTTTAACTTTTAAAAAATCATATTATATTTCATTACTTTAATTTATACATCAATATTTAATTTTATTATAACTTAAAATATTAATTTAAATGGAAAAATAAATAAAAAAGTACGTTAATAAAAACTTTAATAAACTTTTGTAACAAAAATTGTGAAGAAAAAGTATGAGTAACAAATTGTTTCTATTAATGAGCTAACAATCGTAATTAAAGGAGAAAAAAAGGCTAACGGTGGTATATTAACTAAAAAAAAGCTAATGGTTACAAAATTATTATTATTTAATAAATTAAAAAGAAGTTAACGGCTATAAATTAATAAAAAATGATAAATTTATTATTATTAATAAATTAATAAAAGGTAGCGGTTATAATATATTATTATTAAATTATGAAAATAGATAGAAAAAAAAAAAAGGTAACTGCTATGAAGCACCATTCCTTCCTGACACGCAAAAAACTGGAAGTTAAGTAATTACACGCTCGCGGACGAACTCATTTTCACTCCCGTTGTAGATGCTCTAAGAAGAACAACAACGCAAAAAGCGAAAGAGTCTTGCGCATTAAGTATGGTTTGTTTTTAGGATCTAATTGTGAATAGTAGAAAAATATTTTTAATAAATTTTCTTAAAAAATTGGTTTTTAAAATTAAATAAAAATATTTTATAAAATATTTTCAAAAATCTTATTGAAAATAAATTTTGAAAAAAGTGGTTTACCTTGTATCCTGTCATACTTTAATGAGATAATTGATTATGATATTTTTTATAATATGTTATAATTGGGAAAACCACTTTCGTGTTTTTTCATATGTACCATAACCAATTATAACCATATATTATCACCGATTATTATGATTGTGGATCCTATCTCCGTGCTTTTTAATAACCTTCATAATCGATTATTTTAGCTTGCATAATCAATTATGTTTGCAAAAGTCAACTATGTGTTTTTAAACTGGTTCAATAATCGATTACGAATATATCATAATTGATTATGACATGAATAATTGACTCTAATGCTCTGCGCAATGATTGTACGACTTAATCCCATTAAATATGAAAATCTCGATTGCCTTTTCAGAGTTGCCCCTCCACTCCTATTAATATGAGACAATTTCCCACTTTTCAAAATACACCAATTGACTTATGTTGTCTTGTCAATTCTCTCTTCATCTCCTTACTTTCTTGTTCACTTGAATATTTTTTTGAACTTCAAGGAAATATTTCGGACTTGATCCACATAAATGAAACATTGAATTGGATCAAGGAATGCCCTTGACTTGAGAAAATGTTTTTTGATTTTTATTAAATCGATTCAAAGATGTCTTAAATCGATTTATAAAATGCAAATCATTTGATTTCTGAAGTATACCTATTCATTCATAGCCGATATTATTTCTCTCCATTGACATTATCAAAAGGAAATAAATCAACGGTATTGAAGTTCTTATATAATTGACATGAAGTTTGTTAAACTAAAAAATAGAGAGATGGTAAACGTGCATTGAAGTTCTTACTAGATCAATGTCAAACATACATTCAAAATTATCAATCACTAGTGAATAGCATTCACATAGACATAATAGTCAATGTTTCATTGAAAATACAACCAAATATTAGGACATCGTGTCTTAAAATATACAAACCAAAAGTATTCTTAAAATACATCAAAACATCTAGAATGTTTAGCAAAATTACCAATACCTGAAATTTACCTTTATCGAGTTTATAACGGTGTTCAAACCTTTTACCAGATTTTAACTTTTTGTAATTGATTTGACACTTTTCAAATGTTTGGAGTATACTTTATCAAGGTGCTGCTTATTACTATATGTTTTCAAACTTACCTACAAAATAACTAAGTAGGATTTAGAGATATCCAAATTGTATTGGGTCCTTAGAGGTTAATAACGGGTATTTTGTCTTACGTACCCACACTATCATTCCTTTAGAAACCATATATTTTCTAATTCTATCATTTCTTTAGAAATAAGATATTTTCTAATTCTGCATTTTGAGATGGTGTGTCCTTTCTTACAACAATAACGACAAGTGATACGAGGAACATTAGATTTGTTATTTTTGTCAAAATATCTTTTGAAGTCCTTTTTATTTTTAACAAATCCTAATTTCACTTTTGAGAAAGTTGTTATTTTATTTTTCAAAAGAAGAAAGATTTTCCTCTAAAATAACACAATTCTCCACATTCTTAGAACTTCCAATGAGTTGATTGTCGGACAATTATTAAATCATTTTTTAAATTTGAAATTTTTGTATCTAAAGCGTTAATTGGTTTTTCTTTGAAACCTAACATTTTACTTACTCTTTTTGTTTCTTCACAAAGCTCCTCAAAATGCATCTTGAAGTTCATCATAAGTAGGCAAGTTTTGGGATTCAAAGTCGCTTACCTTGCTATGTTCATGAGACATAAGTTGAATATCTCATTAATAATGGAGCTATCAGAAGAGTCTTTATCATCTTTGTCCCAAGATATGTAAGCTCTCTATTCCTTATTATAAGTTTTGTTCTTCTCATCTTTTTCCATCCTCCTCAAATAAATCAGATACTCACAATCAGAGATAGATTTAGAGAGGGCACCCATAGGTTATGTCCCCTCACTCTTATATACGCATTGCATACTAATTTGTCACATAATAACACATATTGCAAAAAAAGACATATATACAATGGTATTATTTCATATATTATTAACTTTTTTTTATAGTTTCCTACCATCGAAGATAATCATTTATTACATATTTAATAATTATTTATTAATATATTATTTATATTTGACGTAACTATTTTATTTTTTTTCTTTCTAAAAAATATCTATTATAATTTTATTTTATGTAAAAAAAAAATCGATATGCCGTCCTATAGTTTTCTAGATTCGTCCCTGGCAATACGTAGTATATGTAGTCTACATCTTTTTTATTTGACTTCTTAAATTTGTTAAAAAGACATTTTGTTTTTACTAGTTTCTTTTTGTATTTACAAGACCAAGGCATTCACATGCCTACTTTGTGGAAATTTTATGATGTACTCTCCATATTAGACTCCTACCCCTATAAATGTGATGAATTGATATATTTGTTCTAATATAAATATTAAAAATTATTATTTTTACCCACTATTATTTCAGTCTTCCGGTACATAAGTAGGTGTCAATTTCTTCTTTCACTCTTCCAATACATAAGTAAAAAAAAAATTCCAATACAAAATTTACACTCCAGAATTTTTTTCTTCAAGTTGTCTGGTACAAACATCTTTACCTTAAAACTAATTTGAAGTTTTTTCATACTGAAAAACTTATTTGAAAGTTTTTGGAACTACTGGAAAACTTTTTTTAAGATTTCCAAAACACACATTGTTATCAAAAAACTAAAAAAAAAGACTTCCGTTAAATAGTGAAAAATTTGAAACCACACATTTTCGGTACACACCTTTTCAATATTTTGTATCGGAAATTTCTTTTTAAAGGTTTCCGATACACATCTTTTCAACCTTATGTACCAGAAATCTTATAAAAAGTTTTGCAGTAATCTTCGGAAAACTTAAATCGGTTGATTCTGAAATCTTTAAATAGTAAAAAAAGAAGAAGATAGATTTGAGTCAGTAAGTTTTTTAAAAAATATAGTTGACATTTTAAAATATTGAGGGATATAAGTATAACAATGGAGGTACAAGCTAAAATTTCCCTTAGTTAGTATAAGAGCGTATGAGGACTTATATACCGAGATGGACATTAGGATCCATAGCTCAGGTATATCTGGCCTTAAATAAGGCCCAAGCTCTACCACTACATGTAGAAGATTGTTTAGTGAGCTGAATAAGACCATATCTTTCGTAACAAACAAATTCATTTATCACTTATAAGAGCTTAGTAGCTATCTAAAATTAAAAAGGAGTCCACACAAAAATCACAAACAAGGGGCTTAAAATCGCGAATTAACATGTGGAATCGGATTATTTCGTGAAATTAAGTATCAATTTTGAGTTGACCCGGTTATAAATTTAAATTATGGTAAACTTAGAAATAAAGTCGAGTTTGTCCGACTGGAATTACAGTGAATTCGGAGAAATTCACAAGCAAATTCAAATAAAAATATTTTGAATTTCTTATTTTAGTTTTTCAGTGAATTCAATAAACTCATATAGAGTTTTTTTTTTTTTTTTAAAATTAATTTTAATTTTTATATTTGTTTTCACATTTGATTTCTTTTCTTGTTTGTTAGTTTGGTTTTGTTCATGTTAGTTTTTTCTTTATACTTGATTTGAAATTTTGAATTATTAATGTATTTATTATATTATATAAGATGTGAGGGAAATTTCTAAAATATGTTTGAATCTATTTAATAGCTATATTAATGTAGTAAAATTAAATAACTTAATGTATAACTTGATTGCGATGCTTGGATTTAATGTATCTGTTAGCTATCAAACCAATGCATCTATTAAATTACTAAGGGTTACAAATTTTTTCAAGAGTTGTTTTCTTTCACCAATTGATATGAGTTTATCTATAAATAGACCCTTAAGAGAAAAAAAAAAACAAGAATTTCAAGAGCACAATTTTCATATTTACATGAGTCAAATTTCTATTAAAAATATTTTTTAGACATTTGTTCTTTTCTCTATTGAATATTTGACTCTCTTCTTAGGTGGAGAAAGACCATACAAAAAAAGGTAGTCTATTACGAGAGGGAGTCTTGCTAAAGTTGAGAGAGTGAGTATTGTTGAGAAAAGACAACAGTCAAAAAGAGAGAAAGAAGAGAGAAAACACAATCTTATATTTTATGTATTCGTTCATCGTTGGGTCAAACTAATTTTGGACAGCAGGTTCAAAAGATATAGTTCTTCATATTCAATGGTGAGATTGGAGAAAAGAAATATGAATAGAGAAAAATCATATTCCTACAGTAGCAAATTTTTAAATCATTTGTTCTCATTTGTAAGCTTCTCTTATCTGATTATAGTGGAATTTTATATCCTCAGTAAATTGCTTGCTATTGTATTTGTGTTAATTCCCATCAACATCATCACACTAAGGGCTCTCCACGAATCAGATCACTCAATCTATGATTTTCTTTAGCACTCTATTATAAGGCAAGAATATTCGATTATTCTTTTCTTTGAATGATAGAGTACGAGAGGGTCGATCGTCCATATATGTAACTTATTTCACATTTCATATTCAAAAACTTGCTTAAAACCTTACCTTACATTGGAATTGTCGTATATTTCAAGTACACCTCACTGAGGAGCTAAGAAAGATTTAACCAACAAGAAAAGATCCATCACCAACAAGGTTACAACATTCCCTAATTTGCTCACTAGAACAAAAGCTATTATCCGAAATCTGTGTTCTCGTATCAAAACACACTCTGAATATATTCATTTAACTTCTATCAATTTTGTTTAAATTCGAATTACTAAAAAAGGAAGTATATAAACCAAAAGCATCTTGAAAGACGGACAAAAACGAAAAGAAACAAATCTTAAGAGTTCACATATATATAAAATAAAAAACTTAAATAAAGTTCATGGAACAATAGAAGCTGAAAAATAGTGGTGCGATAGGCTAAACGGGATCGTTATTTTCCTACTTCAGTTGGGTGCCAGGTTTCGATTAATCTACTCCACATAACAACCTCAACATCTTGGTAACAAAAGCTATTTTCTCAACAAAATTTGCTAAATGAATATGAAACTTCAAGTGTTAACCTATACTCCTTCAAACATACAAATGAACGCCGAAGAACTTGAGAAGTGATGTAATCATGATGCCACTTGAGAAGCTGTCTCACATAACTTAGATTGCTGCCAAATACATGGGGAAAATGTCTACTCCCAAACACATGCTAAGTAGAGGATGCTGTAAATGCCGGGCCTTATGGGTTTAACCGTCTCCGAAGTTCCTCAACGAAATTTTCTCTAGGGATGTTTATGTTTACATCATTACCTGCCTCGAGGTTTTTCAATTGCACTGTGCCTTCTTTTATTTCCTGCTCACCAACAAGTATCATCCAAGGGATTCTTGATTCTTTGGCATAGTCAAAGTGCTTTGGTCTTCTTTTGTTGACCAAGAACTCTGCTTTCACCCCAGCATCCCAAAGTTCACCAGCTAACTCTCCGGCAAGGGTTACGTCATTCCCTAATATGCTCACTAGGACTTCTGTCTTGGTTGGGCGAACCACCTAACAAAAACAACAAATTAAAATATTACTATGTGAAGAAAGTGATAAAAAGGAAAACATGACCCTATTTGTTCATACTATCTAGGCGAGATAAGGACATAACTTGTGAAAATTGTAACAAAACAGAAACAGACTAAGACCAGTTTAATAATCATTTCCACACCAAAACAGCAACAAAAAAGAAGAAAGAAAATAGGTAAAAGTCAGCTGCAAACATCTATAGTGAATAGATGCATCCCCTGGTGATGGAATCAAGTCATCAACCATATGGCATAAGAAACAGTAGGAGTATCTGTCTGATGGCAGCTATGGTTTGGGAAATAATCAGTGACACAATTATGTAATGGCGGTTAGAATTAGAAAATAACTTGTGTTAAAATGGGATTTGATACCCAGAATATTAAAGGAATATTTATTTGTTTTGACATAAACAACTATGGAAAATAGTTATCAAGCATTATGATCACCTGGTTTTGATCCTTCTGCTGTTTCTCCATTATGGTAAATACCCTCTCAATTCCCAGACTTACGCCAACTGCTGGAACTTGCTTTGAACCAAACATCCCTATCAGGTTATCATATCGGCCACCAGCAGCAATTGAACCAACCTGTGCAAAAACCATAAATCCATTGCTAAATATAAGCAGAAGATTTCAATAAAAACACTATGTAAATGAAACACAGACCGAGAAGATATATGCAAAAATTTGACTGCCATAAGTCTACAAAGAGGTAAGGCACTCTAGAGAACAAAGGATTTCAATTAACTTCTTCATATATCATTCATATGCTTTCTGAATAAGAATAGTAACAGAAAAATGACGAAAAAATCATGTTGAGACCATCTCCACATATATCATTCATATGCTTTCTGAATAAGAATAGTAACAGAAAAAGGACGAGAAAATCATGCTGAGACCATCTCCACCGACGATTTCAAATTAAATTAAGTGCTGATCACTGAACTTTTACTAAAATATAGCATGAACTGAACTGCAATGCCCCACTGCTAACCAGACAGAGGAAGCTCCAAGCCTCCAAAACATCAAGAAAATATTAAGTTTGATAAAAAGATTTCCTAAAAAGATTTGTCATTTTTGCACTATTTTAAATGTGGTTGGTTATTTAACTTGGACCTCTTGTTTGCACAACATTGCTCTTTCTTGATTATGTGATTCTCTTATGGATGAAATGATCATCTAATTAATCAAATTTTGTTTTACACCCAAAGGAATACATAGTTGAGAAAAAGGAGTACAAAGAAAGGGTCAGAGATACTCCTACAGAAGCAAAGGGTAAAAACAGTGATGAGAGAACAAACAGAATTACATAGAAACAAAAGGTAAAAACAGTGATGAGAGAACAAACAGAAGCAAAAGCAAGGGTTAAAAAAACAAAGACACCAACAAAATTATTTTCTAACAAAAGATGAAAAACAAATCATAATCTGCCCAAATTTAAATCCTACAGCATAAAACCAAATCATCAAAAATCTAGTCAATTCTTAAACTCACCCCATAAACCATTACAAACTAAATCCTAATTTAGAAGGTAGTCTGTACAGAACCCATATAATCAAGAATTTGACCTTAAAGGCTTAAATCCATTCTCTCACCTCCTATTTATTTTGTCCATTAAAATTTAAAATCATAAACAATGTTTCAAACCACAATCTTCCATACAAAATTTTCCCTTTTTAAAATTAATTTCTTTGCCTAACAAATCTAAAGCTTTATGTTGTCTGATATGACTTGGATTCAAATTTTAATCATTAAAATTACAAACATCTTTCAATTAATTTAATCTCTTTGCAACCCTATTGTTAGTGTGAAAGCTTCTTCTGTTTAACCCAGAAAATAATTGTTTATCCTTCGTTACATCTTTTGTTTAGACTAGCATTCTTTAAAACAACTTATCAAAATGGGTTTAACTTGTTGCATCTAGAGTTGTACAAAACAGTGAACATCCACCATCTCAGGGCTGACACAAAGCATTGTGTCCCCTCAAAGGATGAGGGACTAAAGAAGAAACATTTCAGAATGAAGAGAAGATATAAGACACAAGAATTACCTCAGAACCCCCTTTAACAACAGCTTCAAATATAACTCCAGTATAATAATCAAGACCTCTGGCAAGACTCAAGTCAAAAACCACCTTATCAAGGCGTTTTGATTTATCCAGAGCTTTAAATAAAATTTCCAGGTCATTCAATGCATCAACAGATCCAGCATTTTCTAAGAAAGCACTGCCTTCTTTTTTAAGTTTAGATAATAATGCTAAAGGATGTCCTTTTTCTTTAACAAAAGTTCCAATTCTGTCAGCTGTCTCAGCAGTTAGTCCTTTCTCTTCTACCTACAACATGAAAGTCAGTACAAACAGCATTACTAAACATAACAAATCATGATGTTACAAAAAACAACTTACCAATATAAACAGTGTAGAGGGAATATAAGGGCCCGCCTACTTTCACACGACATTTTCAACTTTTTAAGTTTTACTTCATATGTGGGTGGGCGCAATGACATTTTATTATGGATTTTCCATTTAAATATTGTGCTGGAGAGACAATAGAAGCTAACTAGAGAAAATGCATTTAAGAAAAACATGGAAAACAATTATTTGAGATTTTTCAAAATTATTTGATCTATTTTTATACAACATTTTCAAAAACTTTTAAAATATCTTCTCCATGGTTTATTTTATCAATGGAAATGAAAACAGGAAACATTTAGAATTAAACGAGCCGTTAATGTCACAAAATTGTGATTAGACATATTCTAAAAGATTACAGCTAACGTACTTCTCAAAATCCTAAGCTAATGTAATGCAATATAACGGACATTTAAATCGTGAAATGAAATTTATTAAAATGTAAACAATATATTAAAATCACATAACTCAGACAATATTTGTTCAACTCAATCCAGCACACATGAGATCAGGTAGGTTAGCAGTAACAGAAGATAAGAAATTGGGTGCAAAATACATACAAAATAATACAATTGAGAAAGTGCTCATAAACGATGAAACCACAATAGAAAAAGTTTTAGTACATTGAGTAACTAGAAACGGAGTGAGTGCATCCTCAATAAATCATGCAACAGTATTTACCAAAAGAATGCAGAGGCACCAACTTTAATTCAATCCCTAAATCATACTGTTTCCCATTGATAAAGCATAAACTATAAGCATTTAGAAAATGAAATACAATAAAAGCCTACATCATAGAAAATGTGCAGCAGAAGAAACAGTTTAAGCAGCTCAATCATAATAAAAATAATTATAAAGGAAATAGAAACAAAAAACATATGTTCTCACCATTTCTTTTCTTATCTGTTCGAAGGATTGCTTGTCTAGCTTGTCAATACTTGAACATATAGTCCTGAACTTTTCAGAAGGTACTCCACATATTTGCATCATGCCATCCAGTAACTTTCTATGATTCAACTTTATCTGTGAAACAAAAAGTTGTACTTCAAAATGTAAAATGAAACTTATACAGCACATATACTAATACATATTATGATAGCATCGTTGGGAGTAAGTATTGATATAGTGTTATGTCAATATCCGCTCACCAATATACGCGTAGACAGACCATGAAAAATAATGGTTATACCATTATCAAAATATGAACTCAGTAAACAGTCTAAATCTACAATTTCAGAAAACCAATACTTTTTGTAGTAGGATTGTTATAAATATTTACCTCGTGATCCCCAATGTTCAGCTCATCAAGCAATTCAGTCAAAATTCTAACAACCTCAAAGTCTGGGCCCATTTTTTCAGAAGGACCAGCAATATCAAAGTCACATTGATAAAATTCACGGAATCTTCCCTTAGATGGGTTGTCCCTTCTGTAGACCTTAGCTATTTGGTACCTTTTTAAAGATGTCAGACCATTCATAGCCATATATCTAGCAAATGGAACTGTCAAGTCATACCTCAAAGAACAGAGCTCCCCACCCTGTCAAACAAGTTGGTTACCAGTCAGCATAAAATGAAATTCAACTTTATATATGGATTTGATGGAACCAATCTGGCTGAGAACCTTAATGGTGGTCTGGCTTAAAAAAGCAGAAGTCTAGATTCATGGAAATGATCAGAAATATCAGAAGGAAAAAAATTTACAGAGCAAAAATATCCACTTTTTGAATGCTCCAAGTTTTTTCTCACAAAATATCTTTACCTCAAGAAAAGAAAAAGGTTTTGTCATAAAATCAACTCTTCTAGTCAAAAGAAGTGAACAAACAATAAACATATGTACCTGATCAGCAAGGTCATAAATCAACTTCGAGTCTTCTCCATATTTTCCCATTAGAGTTTCTCGCAATTCAAAGACAGGAGTATCCAAGGATGTAGCGCCATGCCTCTCAAAAATTTCTTCTATTACTGAAAATGCTTTCTTTCTAATTGTCATTTGTTCTTTAGCAAAATCACGAGTCCCCTGATATGTCATATTGTGATACTCACGGTAAGACTACCAACAATAACATCCTGACCAGGAACATAAATAAACATACAACAATTCCATTGTCTATAGACAACACCATTAAATTCAATTCAATTAAATGCCTTACAAATAAAAGTTCAAAAAGGAATATCTGTTCCACATTACACAAGGTAAGAATGGGATTATTTATGATTATAAGTAACATCTTGTACAAGATTCCTCGAAATATGATTCAACAATGAAAACTATCCCTCTTGGGTCTCTATCAGATCAGATTATATGGCCGCCAAAGTTGCCAAACTCAAGAGACTATGTAAACTTGTCGAGCCTCTATAGACTCAAATACCTAGTACACAATTATATTCAAAAAACCTATCACAACATTTGAACACAATATATAATTATATATACCATAAACCATTAACATGATTTATTTTCTACGTTCTGAATTTAATAATTAAGAAAACCACGATAATAAAGTACAATGATACACAATGCTTAAGCTTATATTCAACCAAACTTAAATATTTCATAGGTCAATATAAGGATGCAACTATTCAATAATAGAATATATAACCAGCCCTTTCGATGAATGGTTGTTTTAATGCTCATAGCAGTGTTTAAATGCATTGGATAGATATATCAGCAATTAAAATTTTCAAATACAGTTTCTATTTGCCTACAAAAAATTGATAAAGTTAAGAAACCTTTAACATGCCTAACAGCCTAGGTAACACAAAGTTAATCTTATCCATAAAAGAATCCAATAAAATTACCTTAGGAATCTTGGGCAATCTTCTGCTTTCATTGCTTTCTACAATATCTTTCACTTTCAATAAAAATTCGTTGAATTCAGGTTTAGCCAAATCCAAAAATGATAGAAAATCTGCAACCCAAATCTCCAATGGCCGCGAATTCTCTACAGGACTCTGTTTTTCACCCTGCAACCTGTCCTTAATCAACGGCAAAATCGAACTAGTTCCTTTCCCCAAAACAGCCTTCTTTTTCTTCTTTTCCACTTTGGAATGCTCTCCGTTTTCCCGAACTTCTGGGATCTTTTCATTCAGCTCAGCAGCCTCAAGTACGGCATAAGCAGTCAAAAGTTCCCATGCCACAATTTTCCACACAAGCGAAAAAAGCACATTAATTTCATGTGCAAACTTATCATAAACCCTTCCAGAATACAAATGAAAAGATTCATTAAAACTGCTAACCAAACTAGCATCAGTAGGGCATTCCTTAGCAAATATTTCGCCGATACTCGATTTCAAAGCATCGCTACTAATGGACAACAAGTTACTTTGCGCGCGTGCAAAACTACACTCACCCAATTCCCTCAATGCCATTGCCAAAGGCAACAAAACATTGCACACAGTATGTTCACTACCGCGCTCATTTTTCCCTAAATTATGATCCGAATTCAACTCAACTCGCATTCTAGAATGCACCAATTTCGCCTTCTCCCTAATAATCCCATGAACTTTAGGAATTTTCACAACCGAACCAATCGTTTCTTTTCCCACAAACTTCGAACCATTAAGCAAAATCCTCATATCACCAGCAACACCAACTTCCTCCTTAGAACTATGTCCATCACCGGAATCCATCAAATCGAAAACCTTCACATCAGCCTTCAACGCCTCACACGAAAACGCCGCCGCCACATCAGCAAATGCAGACAGCGCCGCCGATCGATGATCCAGTACAGCAGCAACACCAAGCAATGCCGAACACGCATTGTTCACAAGGATCGAGTGTTCTTCTTCGGTTACATCGAGCTCCTCTTCGAAATTGAAACTCTGTTGATTAGAATTGAGTGCTTCCGATATAGATTGAGGAACGTGGCTTGACGATTTTTTGCAGAGGAGGAGTTTGTTGAGAAGGACGATGAGGAAGGCCCGAGTTTCTTCTAGGGTTAGAAATTCGGGGATGGTGATTTTGTGCTTCAACGATGAACTTGCCGCCGTGAGTTTATCGAGTGCGGATGAATCGATTCGGACATGAGATTGGGCAGTGGCGGCGGCGTGGACGGAGGAGGAAGAGAGAGATGAACCCTTGCCGCCGAGTGTTACGGCGGAAACCTCGTTGTGAGCCATAGCGAGGGTTTAGGTTCAGTGGAGAGCGCAGCCGCAGGGTTCTTTCTAACGCTAAATATGCTTATTTTCGGTTTAACAGTAAAAACATTTGTCCTCGTAGATATAAAATGGGAAAGGTAGTAAGTAAATCAGTTTTTTTCCTGCCGTAAATTAGTTTTTGTTTTTGAACAAGCTCTCTACTAAATTAGTACTAATGTTGTCCCTAGTTTTTCAAGTTAAGATTTGTATTATTATTTTTTAATAATTTCGGTATGAATATTTTCAGAGTTTATTGTTGGGTCCGAGTAAATTTATTATTATTATTTTATTTTGTACTCTCACATTTAAATCTGTTATCTTTATTTATGTGAAATATAATTTTATTTTTTTTATAAAATTTTTAATTTTTTTATCATTTATTTTTTCACCCTCTTATGAAATTTTAAAAAATTTATCATAATTTTCGAATATTTTCAAATTTTTGAAATAAAAAAAAATAAATGCACTCGAAATTTTCATACATTCGAAATAAATTTTTTCAAATTTTTAAAACTTTCAGAATAGAAATTTTCAGATTTAAAAACTTTTAAAACTTTTCACGATTGGAAATTTTCCAAATTTCAGAAATGTAATTCTTATTTCGAAAATATTCAAAACTTTCGGAAGTTTCAAATTTTTGAAATAATAATTACATTTCGAAATTATGAAAAGTTTTGAAATTTTTCAATTCAATTCGAGTGTCAATATTCAAAAGTTTTTTTTTTTTTAAGTTTTGTTATAGAAGAACAAAATTGTATTTTTCGAGTGACAAGTTTAAGTGTGTGAGTGCATGATAGAATACTCTACGTGCTATTGTATCTTTATATGGGCATGTTTGTTTAACTCTATATTTTTAAAAATAATTTGTATGAAAAACTTATTAAAAAATTGCAAAATTTATTTCGAATAGATTTAATATAGATTAAAAAAATTATTTTTAAATTTAATAGTTTAGATATTTATTATTAGAGATTTTAATATGATAAAAATCATAATTTTTCCTTAAACAAATGTATCTCTAGAAAATAATTTTTATGATAAATTTTTTAAAATAACTGTTCATTTTAATCATTTTTTGAAATTGTATTATTTATAAAAAATAGATTAAATACTTAAAATAATTTTTTATGTTAAACTATATAAACAAGTTTATCATTTGAAGCTTTACTTTTAAAATTATTTGTTAAAATAGTTATAACAAAATGATGAAATATTATAAAAATCCTTTTTAGAAAAAGTTACAACAAATATGGCAAACTCCTAAGTAACCAATTTTAAAAGATTGGTCCAGGACCCGGATTCTAAAAAAAATAATTTTGATATTTTATAATTTAAATTATATGCTCTTTAGAAATATTTAAGAAAAAAATTCTAACAAATGCACCATTAACTTTTGTATACATGTTGGAGTTTAAAAAAAATGATGTATTGTATACAACTTACAAGTGGTATGTTCCTTTTAAAAAAAAAACATGATTCATTTCGACACATTTTATTTTTGTTTATGTTGACTTCTTCTATGATATTCATCGACGTTAATTAAAGGCAATAATTTAGTGTTCACTCCCTAGTAATTACATGAAATAAGTTAGTTATAATAAAAAATATTTAGTAAGGTATATATTATTTGTATCTTTTATATGTCAATTTATTTTATTTGTAAGAGTGAATATGAGAAGATTGACATATGAAAGTATTTATTAATAGATTTTATTTTTCTAAGGTTTTTTTGTCAATATTGATTTTTTATTTTTCAATTGTTTATATATAATCCTTTCATTTTTATTTTTCGCAAACATTTTTATATCTTGTTTTTTATTGGTGATAATTTTGTTTAATTGTTTATTTTTATTTTTCTCAAATATTTTTATATTTTGTTTAATCGTTTATATTTTTTGTTTTCGCAATTCAGCTAAAATAAAAATAAAAATCAAAACTACAATTAAGTCAAATTTATTAAAAAATTCAAAACAATAAAAAAAAAATCCAAAGAGACGTGCATAGTAGTATTAATCAAGATAATTAATGGACATAACAACAACAAGAATGAAAATGATAAATATACATGTGTGGTAATCATAATAGGACATTGATAATGTGATCGCATTGACATCAATTGATATTACTATTGAAAATCGGCTTTTTCCCGGATGTTCCTGCGGAAAGGTATAGTTTCTTTTTGCTCCGGATTTACATGCGGATTTATATATTCTTTTTTATTTTTTACCATGTGGTTATTGATGTTTTTATTAGTTAAGTAATTTTAAATTTTTTACTATTAAAATAATATATATGTTAAATTGAATATTTTTTTGGGGAAAACAAAATGATTGTTATTAATAGTGACATTAATAATTATTTTAAAATTGTCTCATCGATATTTAAATAGTATCTTTTTAATAATTTTTATATTACAATGTTAAGTTTTTACTATTAATTAACTGACACTTCAAAACATGTCAAATTGAATACTTTGATTATAATTTTTTTTATAAATATTTTATACTATATTTTTACTTACATTCTTAATGTTAAATATTATGATCATATAAAATATATTATACATGACTGAATTATTTGTCACAAAATTATATCTATTTGTGGCGTTAATATATGTCCTCCCAATAGTCATTCAAGCTCCCTCTCATTTTATATTTATGGTTGAATACTTATTACATTAAATAGAAGGGGAAAAAAAGGAACAACGTTCTAATATGTATCTAGTGCATTAAATATGAGTTAACATTGTTATCATTTGATCAATTTTTTAATGTTAGAAAAATTAAGATTGTAATTAAAAATTGAACTGTAGTCAAACATAATATTCATTATAATTTCGATCTAATTCTATTTTGCTTATATTTTATTAATTTAATTTAAAAAATAATAAATAATAATAATAAGATATTTTGTAAAAATTTAAAGTTCCTCTAATTATTATTGTCATAAAAAAGTTCTTTTATTTATGAAAAAATCTTATTTATATTTTATTATATTTGAACTCGGTCCTAAAACTCTAGCCAACTCCTTCTACTAGACTCAATACTCGTTGATATATTTTGTTATAATTATTAAATCAAATATCTGAGTCATGGCATGAATATTCTGATTTCATATTCAATATTCTCAATTAATTTAGAAAATTATAATTTTTATTGGTTTGTTAGTATTCTAGATAATTTTTTTAGAGAAATTGTAATATAGTATTCATAATTTATTATATGAAATTTTTACTGGTGTATTAATATTTATAGATAAATGAAAGTATATATGTATGAATATTTTTCTTGAAAAAGTAAAAAATAATTATATTCGAATAGTTCCACTCAAACATTTATAATGTTTTAATATTATAATAACCACCTTAATATGGTAACCAAGGACACGTAACATGTGCAACTGTACGGAGTTTTTTGCTGGTTTGTTCGATCGACTTGAATGCAATTGCTAGATTATGGAAGTGTTGCATATGGTTTACATTTGAAATTTGTTTAAAATTTCGACCATCATGAGAGAGAGACGTTGTCACTTTGACAAGAAGTTGAGAGTGCTCTAACGTTTGTGGAGACAGTACATAATTGGTGTTTCTTGTTTTGTTTTTTAGTCAAACCGAAACCAAACGTCTTTTCATGCTACATTTTTTTATCCGCATGTTACAAATTATAATTTACATCAATACAGACACTAAATTAAATAATTTTTTGACCAAACACTAAATGAAATTTTAAATATTATGTAAATATGAAGATACATTATGTAACGGTGAAGGAATATTTATTTTCATTATTAGTACAGTAGTTACAAAAATTTAAATATTTTAATGGTAATGTGAGTTACAAATTAAAGTTAACGGGAAGTTTTTAATAAAATATTTTAATGGTAATGTGAGTTACAAATTAAATATTAAGTACAAAAATTACTTTTGAAACATTAGTCTAAAATCTCTTTTTTAGAAATTTGAAAATAAAACCACTTTTTAAAAAAATCTATAATAAACGGACCTAATAATATATCATATAAGTATTTTTATTAAGATATTAATTAATTACTTTATATATTTATGTTTGTCTTATTATTCGATCGCTAATTATTTGGATAAACAAAGATTAGTATATTGATTATTATGTGTTAGTATTTTTTTGTGAATCATAATTTGAACTAGGATCTTTTGACTCTTTTCAACCCTTATGTCCCAATCTCTATTTACGTGAAAAATAAAAAATCTTTTATTTTTTTATGTGCATTCTTATTGCATGATTTATATTTATTATCAAAATATATATATTCTTTCTTAAAGATGAAATCAATGACTCAAAAGTTAATGAAACTTTACCATAAAAAAAATTAATGAAACTTAAGGAGTTTAAAACATTTCATTTTTTTACTCAAGTTAATTTAAAAATTTCATGGACACAAATTCTTATTAAGAATACCAACAACTTGATTTTTTTTATTAAATTATATAACTATTGTTAAAATGAAAAAAAAAAATGAAATGTGTTATAACCTTGTGTTACAAGCTGTACTTTTAAAGGTTCTATTGTCCCATCAACGTGTCTTTTTTAGGCAAATGTACGAATACCTCAGTGTGATTCACGTTTTAGAGCCTCTATATCAACTTTCATAGCTATAATCCATCTAGAATCTTTATTGGCTGCAAGCACATGAAGAGAGTTCAACAAAAATTCTGAACCATGGTCACTCTAATCATTTTAACTTGTTTGTCAAATTGAGTTTTCACCATGTTTACAAAACTCTCAACATAGTTAGATACTTTTGATTTTGTTTTATGATTTCCACCCATAAGTGTATGCTATGACAAGGGTTGGACAACGGGCCGGTAGGGCAGATTTGGGCCTAAAAACACCAACCAGCCCAATCTGTGGTTGAACATTACAAGCCCATTTTCGCTCAATATAAAAATCGGGTATCCGGGTTGCGGGTTAATCGGGTGGTTACATCCGGGTTGAATCATTGTTTGGGCCATTCAAATATTTTTGGGCCATTCAATTTTTTTTAGCCATTCAATTCTTTTTGACCCAATAACATATTTATCAAAATAACTATTTTTTTTTTATTTCTTAGCAAAGTAGTAGTTTATTATCCAATATAAGACCACTTTTGAGTCATTTAAAGATAAAATTTGTACTCATTTTTTTTTTTAAATTGGGCTACTAACTTTCACATAACATACAATTATATTCCTATAATGCAACAACTTACAACTACAACAACTCAGTTTACAACTACATTCACATAACATACAAATACAACAACTTACAACTAAAAGTTTTCCACAATCTTGTTTTTCAAATCCAACATATTACAGCTAAAAGTTTAACACAATCATTGTTTTTCAAGTCCAACAGATTATAACAGGTTATTTTTTCAACAACTCAAGTACATTCACATAATATTAATATTAATACATTCACATATCAACTTAGTTTTTCACAGCAACAGATTATAACAGCTTAGTTTTTTAACAACAGATTATCACAGGCTAGTTTTTCAACAACAGATTATCGCCTAGTTTTTCAACAACAGATTATCACAACCTAGTTTTTCAACAACGGATTGTCACAACCTAGTTATTCAACAATAGATTTTAACAGCTTAGTTTTTCAACTACATTCACATAACACTAAAGTCTAATATTAATACACACTTCTTGGAAAATATTGATAGTTTTAATTGACTCTATGACAATACAATTATCAATATATATTTCCAATTTGTTCCCATTGCCAACCTAAAAAATTAGAGCAAAAATTAGTATCCAATAACCAATGTAAAAATATGTTGTTGATGTGTACCATAGAAAAAATAATTCAATACCTGTTTGCAATCAAGATCAAAAAATTCCAGACTTGATAATGCCAAACTAAGAAATTCCAGACTTGATAGCAGCCTAGTTTGAATAAAAAATAATGCAATCAACATTATTAGATAATTCATTTTGAATCAACAATAAGATCAAACTAAGAAATCAGGTTGACATACCAATATATGTTGTTCACAATAATATAAATTGTTGCTACTAA
>NC_021163.2:26077318-26121008 GCF_000331145.2 Cicer arietinum | reverse complement strand
TTTTCACTCATCTTCACACACTTACTAGAATAATATCCCTCAAGTTCATTTTGTTGGTCAATTGAGTCTTTCTCTTTCAAATGGTCTTCAAAAGCTTGTATTCTGGCCATTTGTGAATTATGGGCAGCAGCAATAGAGGTTTCATCATGGGAAGCACTGTCAACAGCCATGGGAGTTGGTTGTGGTAAATTATTTTTTTTTGTCATGGACTTTTTTATACCATTTGTACATTTTAGTTAGATCTTCTTTAATTAATGTGATCAATTCAATAGCCACTTCTGATTTAGTTGCATACATATCTTGAAAGCACCACTCAACATATTTCAACTTATATCGTGGATAAAAAATTACCCCAAAATATAACAACTTATTAATGTTTGCAATATTACCCCAATACTTATCATATTTTGCTAACATATCCTCAACCACACTTGCAAAAATGGTGTTCAAATTCAAAGAGGCATTTTGCAGCTCACAATAGATTGTAGACAATTGGTGAAAAGCTGCATGTATACTCTCATGCTGTGAGGAGGAAAACACTCTAGTTGCCTCATAAAATAACTTCAAAAAAGTTGCAAACGCCCTAGCTATATCCCAATCATAACTAGTTGGGGGACTAACTTCTCCAAAGAAATCCTTATAACTTGACTCCTCAACCTCAAGCTTCCCAAAAGCTACTTGAAACTTCTCTACAGCCTCAAGCATCAAGTAGGTTGAATTCCAACGAGTTGAAACATCAAGAGATAGCAATTTTTTACAAGATATTCCAGCTAACTGAACACATTCCCTAAACTTGGCAGCCCTATGAGGTGAAGATTTTACAAATCTAACAACATTTCTAATGCTAGAGATTGCCAAATTTATATGAGCAGCACCCCTCATGTGGAAGTGTTCCCCATCCCCCATCAAACCATCCATATTATTTATCTTTTTTTTCAAAAAAGCAACAGCTACATCATTGGATGATGCACTATCAACGGTTATAGTTGACACATTTCGAATCCCCCAATCCTTTAAAACCTCTTCAATCTTCTTACCAACTGTGTCACCCTTATGATTTGGAATTACTGTGAAACTAATAATCCTTTTTTGATAATTTTAATCATTATCAACAAAGTGTGTCGTAAGGGTCAAGTAGTTAAGGTTTTGAATTGAAGTCCAACAATCTGTTGTAAGAGCTACCCTATTGCAATCAGACTTAAAAAAAGCTTTCAACCTTACTTTTTCCTCCATAAACAACTGAAAACTATCCCTAGCTACAGTTCGTCTAGACGGTATTGTAAATTGTGGCAGCAATGTTCTCAACATAAACTTAAATCCTTCACCTTCCACAGCTTTGAATGGTTGTTCATCCAAAATCACAAAAATAGAATTTAGAGGATTGCCTAGGACCACTTGCATTAGCTTTTCTCTTCTTTTTAACTTGATTGTTAGCCAAATCAGGTCCAGCAACTAATGTTGTTGCTCCTGCACCAGCTTCAGTAGTGTTGATATTTGGAGTTGGTAAATTTTGACTAGGTTGGTTCATCACTGAAATCATGAAGGAGCCTTAATAACCAAATACCAACCATATGGGATTATTTATTTTAACTTCATTGACTTTTAAAGGGTTGTAATAAAATTTTATGGGGGTGTATTAAATTTTAAATGAATGTAATTTAACATCCAAGGATTGTATTACTCTATTATTTAAGTGGTTGTAATTGAATATTTAAAGGGAGTTATGAATATTTAAGGGACTTTAATTTAACCTATAAGGGAGTTTAATTCTTATGTAAGTGACTATATAATTCAAGAGTCTAGTGCGTTTCACACACACTAGACTTATTCAACCATTGAAGGTTAACTATAATACAGTGTCTAGTGTGTAACTAGTGTAAGATTTATGGGTCACATATGTAATTAATTAATAAAGTGTGTTAGGGTCATTATATAATTAGCCAATAAACTAGGGGTCAAATAATATATAATAGTTTATGGCTAAAGAGCATAATGGTTATGAAAATTAATAGTGTAGATACCAGGCAGTTTCTAATTTAATGAGGGGCTGAATTGGAAATACTGCAATTTGGGATATAACTAATAATAGTTATATATAGGGGTAATGGTCCCCAAGGCAAACACAACAAGACTATTCAGTTTCAAAACCCTAAAAGAGAAAACTCTCTGGTTCTCTCTATCCCCATCAAGAGAGCAAGGTCTTCAGGGTGTTTTGCTGAGGAAGATCACCCAACCCATTGGCTCTATCATCATCATCCCAGGATTTTATAAATGGCAATTCCCACACGTACGCTTCCGCCTTTGGTTATTCATCATGTAATTGACATGGATTATTAACAATTGGTATCAGAGCTCCTACCATGTTTAATTCATGATGAAATTCGGTTATTGTCTATGTTTAGGATTCAATTTGGGAATTTTGATATATATATTATGGAATCCATATTTTTTTTTGTTTCCGATTATAACTTTTTTTTTTGTAATGGTTTGAAGTTGAACACATATGTGATTTCGGTTGTTGTTTGCACGAAATAATAATGCAAAAGCATGATTTCGGTTGGCATCATCGTGCATGTAATGTAGTAAAGCACTGTTTGACCATGGTTGAGTCGTTGAACCATGAATCACTTTTACTGATTTAATTTTGGTCTAGTTTTAGCATTGTTGGACATTAAGTCTTTGTTACCAGAAAGCAAGTTTTAAATTTAAAAGACGTGTTTGATATTGTTATTTTAAAATCTTAGTTGCCTATTTGCCTTGGATTGCTTAATAAATAATTTAGATATAACATGTCTGTGATTGTTTCAATAGAGAAATTGTATAATAATTATGGAATGTATAAATTTGTGCATGATAGGATAATTTTTTTTAAAATTGGGGCAACTAGAAATCTTTTCAGATGACGGTTTTGCACAGGCTAAACTCGGTTGACAGAAAGTACCCTATAGTTATACTGTTTTGGACACCACGTGTACTCATATAAACAAAAAAAAAATTTATTTTTCACTAATATAAACAATATTTTTTTAAATATTATTTTATTTGAATATAAATATTTTTTAATACTAATAAAATAAAGTTTATATTAGTGAACAATATTTTTTAAATATTGTTTTATTTGGATATAAATATTTTTTAATACTAATAAAATAAAGTTTATATTAGTGAACAATATTTTTTAAATATTGTTTTATTTGGATATAAATATTTTTTAATACTAATAAAATAAAGTTTATATTAGTGAACAATATTTTTTAAATATTGTTTTATTTGGATATAATAAATATATGTTCAAGTCAAGTTTGACATTTTGAATGAGTTAATTAAAACTTGACGTCGCCAAAGTGACCTCTCTTGTCTAAATTGCTTGTGAAGAGTGTCAAATGGCTGTGTATATGTTTATTCATGCGGGTATTGATCGGCCCAAAGGAAGGTTAATATTTGGCAGAATTACATGGTACACCTGCGATGATAAATGTGTGACAATTATTTGGTATACATGTGAGCAGTAAATCGGCCCAAAGGAAGGTTTATTGTTTGACATGTCTTATTGTCAATATTTGATCGTTGCAACAAGAGTACCACTAGCAGTTGGTGTTACTGTCCAAAGACTTGACATCAATGGTGCACTGGGTATCTTGAGATGGGTTAAATTCCATGATTTGAACATATGTATTTATTTATTTATTGATTTATTTTCCTATAATGTGAGTTTCTAAGTTTCGTTCTTTATTTAATTTACAGCATCGGTTGCTTCCATATCTGCAAATTTGAGTTCTATTCCTGTCCTTGATGGGACAAATTTTAAGGAATGGAAAGAGAACATTTTGATTGTTCTTGGTTGCATGGATCGGGACCTTGCATTAAGAATTGATAAACCCTCTACTCCTAAGGACTCTAGTTCTTCTGAAGAAAAATTAGAGTATGAGAAATGGGATTGCTCAAATCGCATAAGTCTTATGATCATAAAGCGTGTTATTCCTGAGGTCTTTAGAGGTGCTGTCTCGGATGAAATAGATACAGCTAAAAAATTCCTTGTTGAGATGGAAAAACGCTTTGAAAAAAGTGATAAGGCTGAAATAAGTTCTTTGCTTCAGAATTTAATTTCCATGAAGTATCAAGGCAAGGGAAATATAAGAGAGCACATTATGATGATGTCCAACATTGCTTCTAAGCTTAAAGGTCTAAAGCTTGAGTTGTCAGATGACTTACTCATTCATTTAGTATTGTTGTCTCTTCCTTCGCAATTCAGTCAGTTTAAGGTGACTTATAATTGTCAAAAGGAGAAATGGACTCTTAATGAGCTCATTTCATTATGTGTGCAAGAAGAGGACAGGCTGAAGCAAGATAGGACTGAAAGTGCTCACTTTACTAGCGTCTCTAAAGACAAGGGCAAAAGGAAAAGAATTGAGGAGCCCAAGAACAAAGCTGCTGCTAAGGGTCCAGAACAAAAGAAGCAGACTAAGGATAACAACTGCTTCTTCTGCAGGAGTTCTGGACACGTGAAGAAGGAATATCTAATAATTAAAAAGTCAAACTCTAGAAAGTATTTTGGGAAAAAATCAGAATATTCATATCTAATAATTTACCACAACCAGAATATCAAAAAGGGGTGATTCATATCTAATAATTAAAAAGTCAAACTCTAGAAAGTATTTTGGGAAAAAATCAGAATATTCATATCTAATAATTTACCACAACCAGAATATCAAAAAGGGGTGATTCATATCTAATAATTAAAAAGTCAAACTCTAGAAAGTATTTTGGGAAAAAATCAGAATATTCATATCTAATAATTTACCACAACCAGAATATCAAAAAGGGGTGATTCATATCTAATAATTAAAAAGTCAAACTCTAGAAAGTATTTTGGGAAAAAATCAGAATATTCATATCTAATAATTTACCACAACCAGAATATCAAAAAGGGGTGATTCATATCTAATAATTAAAAAGTCAAACTCTAGAAAGTATTTTGGGAAAAAATCAGAATATTCATATCTAATAATTTACCACAACCAGAATATCAAAAAGGGGTGATTCATATCTAATAATTAAAAAGTCAAACTCTAGAAAGTATTTTGGGAAAAAATCAGAATATTCATATCTAATAATTTACCACAACCAGAATATCAAAAAGGGGTGATTCATATCTAATAATTAAAAAGTCAAACTCTAGAAAGTATTTTGGGAAAAAATCAGAATATTCATATCTAATAATTTACCACAACCAGAATATCAAAAAGGGGTGATTCATATCTAATAATTAAAAAGTCAAACTCTAGAAAGTATTTTGGGAAAAAATCAGAATATTCATATCTAATAATTTACCACAACCAGAATATCAAAAAGGGGTGATTCATATCTAATAATTAAAAAGTCAAACTCTAGAAAGTATTTTGGGAAAAAATCAGAATATTCATATCTAATAATTTACCACAACCAGAATATCAAAAAGGGGTGATTCATATCTAATAATTAAAAAGTCAAACTCTAGAAAGTATTTTGGGAAAAAATCAGAATATTCATATCTAATAATTTACCACAACCAGAATATCAAAAAGGGGTGATTCATATCTAATAATTAAAAAGTCAAACTCTAGAAAGTATTTTGGGAAAAAATCAGAATATTCATATCTAATAATTTACCACAACCAGAATATCAAAAAGGGGTGATTCATATCTAATAATTAAAAAGTCAAACTCTAGAAAGTATTTTGGGAAAAAATCAGAATATTCATATCTAATAATTTACCACAACCAGAATATCAAAAAGGGGTGATTCATATCTAATAATTAAAAAGTCAAACTCTAGAAAGTATTTTGGGAAAAAATCAGAATATTCATATCTAATAATTTACCACAACCAGAATATCAAAAAGGGGTGATTCATATCTAATAATTAAAAAGTCAAACTCTAGAAAGTATTTTGGGAAAAAATCAGAATATTCATATCTAATAATTTACCACAACCAGAATATCAAAAAGGGGTGATTCATATCTAATAATTAAAAAGTCAAACTCTAGAAAGTATTTTGGGAAAAAATCAGAATATTCATATCTAATAATTTACCACAACCAGAATATCAAAAAGGGGTGATTCATATCTAATAATTAAAAAGTCAAACTCTAGAAAGTATTTTGGGAAAAAATCAGAATATTCATATCTAATAATTTACCACAACCAGAATATCAAAAAGGGGTGATTCATATCTAATAATTAAAAAGTCAAACTCTAGAAAGTATTTTGGGAAAAAATCAGAATATTCATATCTAATAATTTACCACAACCAGAATATCAAAAAGGGGTGATTCATATCTAATAATTAAAAAGTCAAACTCTAGAAAGTATTTTGGGAAAAAATCAGAATATTCATATCTAATAATTTACCACAACCAGAATATCAAAAAGGGGTGATTCATATCTAATAATTAAAAAGTCAAACTCTAGAAAGTATTTTGGGAAAAAATCAGAATATTCATATCTAATAATTTACCACAACCAGAATATCAAAAAGGGGTGATTCATATCTAATAATTAAAAAGTCAAACTCTAGAAAGTATTTTGGGAAAAAATCAGAATATTCATATCTAATAATTTACCACAACCAGAATATCAAAAAGGGGTGATTCATATCTAATAATTAAAAAGTCAAACTCTAGAAAGTATTTTGGGAAAAAATCAGAATATTCATATCTAATAATTTACCACAACCAGAATATCAAAAAGGGGTGATTCATATCTAATAATTAAAAAGTCAAACTCTAGAAAGTATTTTGGGAAAAAATCAGAATATTCATATCTAATAATTTACCACAACCAGAATATCAAAAAGGGGTGATTCATATCTAATAATTAAAAAGTCAAACTCTAGAAAGTATTTTGGGAAAAAATCAGAATATTCATATCTAATAATTTACCACAACCAGAATATCAAAAAGGGGTGATTCATATCTAATAATTAAAAAGTCAAACTCTAGAAAGTATTTTGGGAAAAAATCAGAATATTCATATCTAATAATTTACCACAACCAGAATATCAAAAAGGGGTGATTCATATCTAATAATTAAAAAGTCAAACTCTAGAAAGTATTTTGGGAAAAAATCAGAATATTCATATCTAATAATTTACCACAACCAGAATATCAAAAAGGGGTGATTCATATCTAATAATTAAAAAGTCAAACTCTAGAAAGTATTTTGGGAAAAAATCAGAATATTCATATCTAATAATTTACCACAACCAGAATATCAAAAAGGGGTGATTCATATCTAATAATTAAAAAGTCAAACTCTAGAAAGTATTTTGGGAAAAAATCAGAATATTCATATCTAATAATTTACCACAACCAGAATATCAAAAAGGGGTGATTCATATCTAATAATTAAAAAGTCAAACTCTAGAAAGTATTTTGGGAAAAAATCAGAATATTCATATCTAATAATTTACCACAACCAGAATATCAAAAAGGGGTGATTCATATCTAATAATTAAAAAGTCAAACTCTAGAAAGTATTTTGGGAAAAAATCAGAATATTCATATCTAATAATTTACCACAACCAGAATATCAAAAAGGGGTGATTCATATCTAATAATTAAAAAGTCAAACTCTAGAAAGTATTTTGGGAAAAAATCAGAATATTCATATCTAATAATTTACCACAACCAGAATATCAAAAAGGGGTGATTCATATCTAATAATTAAAAAGTCAAACTCTAGAAAGTATTTTGGGAAAAAATCAGAATATTCATATCTAATAATTTACCACAACCAGAATATCAAAAAGGGGTGATTCATATCTAATAATTAAAAAGTCAAACTCTAGAAAGTATTTTGGGAAAAAATCAGAATATTCATATCTAATAATTTACCACAACCAGAATATCAAAAAGGGGTGATTCATATCTAATAATTAAAAAGTCAAACTCTAGAAAGTATTTTGGGAAAAAATCAGAATATTCATATCTAATAATTTACCACAACCAGAATATCAAAAAGGGGTGATTCATATCTAATAATTAAAAAGTCAAACTCTAGAAAGTATTTTGGGAAAAAATCAGAATATTCATATCTAATAATTTACCACAACCAGAATATCAAAAAGGGGTGATTCATATCTAATAATTAAAAAGTCAAACTCTAGAAAGTATTTTGGGAAAAAATCAGAATATTCATATCTAATAATTTACCACAACCAGAATATCAAAAAGGGGTGATTCATATCTAATAATTAAAAAGTCAAACTCTAGAAAGTATTTTGGGAAAAAATCAGAATATTCATATCTAATAATTTACCACAACCAGAATATCAAAAAGGGGTGATTCATATCTAATAATTAAAAAGTCAAACTCTAGAAAGTATTTTGGGAAAAAATCAGAATATTCATATCTAATAATTTACCACAACCAGAATATCAAAAAGGGGTGATTCATATCTAATAATTAAAAAGTCAAACTCTAGAAAGTATTTTGGGAAAAAATCAGAATATTCATATCTAATAATTTACCACAACCAGAATATCAAAAAGGGGTGATTCATATCTAATAATTAAAAAGTCAAACTCTAGAAAGTATTTTGGGAAAAAATCAGAATATTCATATCTAATAATTTACCACAACCAGAATATCAAAAAGGGGTGATTCATATCTAATAATTAAAAAGTCAAACTCTAGAAAGTATTTTGGGAAAAAATCAGAATATTCATATCTAATAATTTACCACAACCAGAATATCAAAAAGGGGTGATTCATATCTAATAATTAAAAAGTCAAACTCTAGAAAGTATTTTGGGAATTTTTCAGAATAATCATATCTAATAATTTACCACAACCAGAATATCAAAAATGGGTGATTCATATCTAATAATTAAAAAGTCAAACTCTAGAAAGTATTTTGGGAAAAAATCAGAAGAAGAAGACTATTGTGGCAATAAGGGATCTAGAGAAGAAGACCATTCAAGAATAAAGTTCAAACAACAAACTGCAGAATAAATTAAAATATACAAGATCGATATACCTAATCATAAAAAGGCATCTACATATATTCACTTATATCGGGACAACCACTGAAAGAATAGTAACAGTATACAAGTGAATGTGTTCATAATGAAAGATTCATAATCATACCTCATCATAAAGAATCCTATAAGCATTCAGATCATGATATATTTTCCGGTTTTCCATGCTACAATGATCTAGTGCCTGAGCAACGTGATATGCAACTCTAACACGCATTTCCCATGGTAATGGTTGCTTGTCCCCTATGAATGACATAAAACACAGAATTCAACAATTAAAAGTTTACGCAAACTAATTATCAAACTACCATTGCCAAGGGAAACAATAGTTAAATCAAAATCCTAATTATAATAAAAAGAAATAAAAACCCTAACACAATGCAAAATAAATTAGAAAAAGATGAACATGTTTAAAACAACAAAGATAAAAAATGCTATTTTTAACACGAGACTAACAGATTTAAAACAACAATCAACATTTTTAACAATCAACACAAAACTAACAATCAAAAATCAACACGAAACTAATTATCAAAAATGAAAATAAGACGAAACTAACAGATTTAAAACAACAAAAACGAAAAAAGACAGTTTTGAAAAACGAGATTATAAAGTTTGGAACGAAAAAGGTTAGAGAGTTGAGAAACAAGAGATAAAGTGATAACCTAGAGTGGATGTGGCCGCCACTGACCATCGTTGGCCGCCGTTGAGGCTTGAAGAAATTAGGGTTTGCTGGTGTGAAGAATAGGGTTCGTGAGAGGATGATGAACAGAGAATGAGCTGTGGGTGGAATTGTGAGACTGATTAAAATTAGGGTTAGGGTTGAGTTATAATACTGTGCCAAATTAAATTGGATTCAGTAGACCCAGTCCAACACTTACTAATAATTATTATAAACTGTTATCGGGCGGGTCGGTCACCGCCAGTCCAAAATCCATAACCCGAACCCGCCCGAATCTACCCTATTGAACCCTTTAATTATACCCGTGTGACCCATTGGGTCCGATCCAATCGGCCCAGTTTACTTCACCCGCTGCAGGCCGGGCGGTATAAAGCAGGCCCATCTCTTTTGTCCAATCCTAGCTATGACCATCTAATATGGTGAGAGAGTAACCATGTACTAAAGTTGTGGAAAAGGACCCCCTAATATCAAAGTGTATCAAATCAAAAACATGTTTTACATTAGTGACTAATGGAAAATGGCAACTTCTTTTGTCTAGCCATATGACATACATCACAAGCTACGTGATCAAGAACTAGAATGTAAATGTATTGTCAGCTAAGCGAAACTGAATGGTAAGGAAAAACAACACATGTTGAAATGAGACTTATAAGTTTACTAGAGCTAACTAATCATTAACTCATTCATCAGTAGGTTGGTCAACAAGTTTCTTGACTTCATCTATCATTGTTATAAATAATGTTATTTCATGTTTTGAGACTCAATCTAATAGTTAATGTCCCACAAATCTAATAGTTTATTGCATGGTTGTTAAACTCAAGCGGTAACTCGTAAACTTGTCTGATACCACAAGTTCATGTCATGATTTTGAGTCAATTTGGTTGTGAAATCGAAATATGATAACTCGTAAGTGGTAACGAGTTTACACGAAGTAGCGTGTTTTAAATTTGGTGGAATTGGTTGATCTCAGACGAGTTTACACGAGCTTCTGAGTTCATCTTTTAAAGCTCTATTGACAGGATTTTATAATTGACCCAACTTTTAAGATCTATGCTTAATATTTTTTATGTTTTAATGGGATAATTAATCTGTTTTGATATAAATTTAAAATAATTGAATATGACACTTTATTACAGTTATTTAATTTTTTTTTCTATTAAAATTTTATAATTTTAGATAAATTTATGATCATATATATAATTTTTAAATTATTTTTGATATTATTTTAATATGAAGTAAACTCATACGAGTTTACAAGTTGAATTTATGTAGACAAAACAAATTTTCTTAAACTCTATTAAGGTGGGGTTTTTTTTATAAAAGTAAACAATAACAATATAATGAGATAACAATGAGATTAAGATGTTGAGATTAGATTTCATCATACTGCACATCTATGTAACTCAATATTCAAGCCATTGCAATCAATAATTCATTCTAACACTAACTCCTTAGTAAAAGAAGTTCCAAATATTCTCACTAAATAAAATTTTATATTGATTTAAAGAAATATTTCGCATTAAAATTACGTTTGAAAGGCAAGTAATGCATCAAACTTTATTCCTATAATAACAAAATTCATTCAGTGATTCAATTCAAATCTAAATTTAGAGAATATTTTCCAATTAAACTCTAAATCAAAAATCAAGATATGAATGCCTAAAACATATCAAGCATTATAAAGAGATTGAATCACTAACAATAATAAGAAAATACTCATATAGTAGAATTCTTACTTCAAGTGGTTACGTGATGATAATATAAAACTCAATATATTAAAAATTTATGACATATTTTATTTGAGATTCATAATTAAGGAGATTATAAGTTTTCATTTTATAATTCATAATATAGAATCTTCTATAATAAATAAAAATTCTCAAAAATGATTTTATAAATAAAGTAACCTTTACATAAAAGAGTTTGATGATTATAAAAAAAAAATCATTTATCATCATATTAATGAAATTAATACACAAGTTTTAATAGTTCACTCCAAACTTAAGTGTTATAATTACACTCACACACACTTGAGAAATAATTAGGTTAAACACATAAGAAAAATAAGACTTTCATTTTATTATTATTTGGAAGGTGTGATAAAATTGTGTAATTAATTCAAATTCTATAGTTGGTGAATGTTGTCTAGCAAGTGCACACACCAGGCATCCAACGTTGGATGAGGCCCCTGGTGGACTGTCATCGCTTATTTTTATCCTTTTTGTTGTTGTTTTACTTCCTTAAACTTCCCCATTCATGCACAATATTAAATATCATTCTAAATTATCAATAGACTTTACACCTTTATGAAATATTGATAACCTCTTCTTATGCTTGAAACGAGTAATTTGATGACCCAAATTCAAGGTTAGTAAGTGATAGTAAATGTTTCAAGTTATAATTACTCACACTTTTAGAAATATGTATGAAATATGCATGTATGAAGACTTTATTTATTGGTCTTAATAGAAGCATCCTCACATAAATTGTAAGGGTATATAGACACACACACATGTACATTTACAGTGAGGTACAATATATTTCTTTGTAAGCAAATAATATGTGGGATGTCTTTTTTAGTCACGTCGTTAGATCTACCTTACTCACATATTAGTAAATCTTAGGTGTGTCATGTCTGAGCAACCTAATACATGATCTAAAGTTTTAATATTATATAATTTATATCATTCAAGTTATTATACTTTAATTCACATAAGATTATTATGACATATTGATTAACAAGTTACAAATTTTATTATTGAATGTTAATAAACTACACTTGAGAGGATTATTTTCAAACTTAGAACACCATGTATTACTGAAAACATCGAAAAACTAAAGAGTATATCCAGATTGCTCGTTTTTTGTTCAATGTAGAATGATATCAGTGTCCCTTATTAAAGGTAGACTCATAGGTTTATGATTTTTTTTTATCGATCTGGCCTATGTAATGGATTGATCGTTGTAAGTATTTGTTGTTGAAACCAAGTAAGTTTGGAGAACAATGTACCTTAAATCATATTTTGATGATGACAAAATATGTGTGAAAATAATTTACATTTTAATGTATTTTTCTAAGTGTGCAGTGATCGTCTTAATAACAGACTCTATTTTCACTCCTCTACTATGCAACCGAGTCAAGACACTGATCAACATGTCTCTTTGTGACTCTGATCAATGTGCCTCTTTGTGACTCTAATCAATGCGCCTTAATGCTTACTCTGATATGTTTGCATATATTAAATACAACTAAAGACAAATTTGATCTTGGGCCAACACTTTGTGAAAAGTCAATTATCTAAGCCCAAAGCAAAGCAGAAGTCAATACTTCAACATTCAATGTTCTCAATTGACTCAAGTCAAATCATCAGTTTGATGTTATCATCCGATTTAAGCATCCACATCTAACTAATTGTACGATCCTTACATTTTGTACGAGATATGTGCAACAATTTCTGCAACAGTTAGAAACTCTAATGACATCAAAGAGCAACATACAAAAATAAACATATAATGAGTGAAACTTCTTTGTAACAATCATTTGAAATACAAAAAAGAGAAAGAGTTCTCAAAACAATCTTAGTGTTATTACTTAGTTGTTACATTATAATATTCGATTGTAAGAGTTATCCAATAGTGGTTGTAACCTAAAGAGTTTGACTGTATAAAGATAGAAAATTAGAACATAGTTAAGAGACTAGAATGTGTCCTAGTATGACTAGATGTAACTAGTGTATTGGTAGGGAACAATGATAAATTGGTTTTCTAATCTCTCTTTTTTATCTCTTTACTTTTGTTAAAGTTATTTTAAGTTTCAAACTAGAACTTCTTTTACGAAAAAGATTTTTTTTTTTAAATAAGAAAACACAATTCAAATTCATTTTTCTTTTATTTTTCACCTTCGTTTGCCCTAAAATTTGTAGTATCAAATTAATTTGTATGTTAAAGTAGGGAAATGATTCTCTGCAGTTCTTCCTCCATATGTTTTTATAGTGAAATCTCAACCATAGAAAAAATATTAAGAGATATTATTTAATATTTTACAATGAAGGAATGAGGGAGAGGGAGGGAGGGAGAGAGAGAGTTTGTTGAGATTAAAACTGAAGAAAAACCCAATGAAAACTCCACCGGAGGAAATCCATTCATGTTAGAGTGTTTCTTGAACAATCAAAAGAAAAAAAATATTTCTTCTATTTCTTTTTTGGGTTAGATAAGTTTTTAGTTCATGTATGATTTCAAATTTATATTTTTAGTCTCTGTAATAAAACCTCAATTTTTAATTCCAACGAATTTATCCTAAAAGCGATTTTTGTTCATGTTGGAACAAAAATGATTGTCCTTCAACTTTTACATTTTTAAATTATTATTTAAAAGCATGTTTAAAATATCTTGAAAAAAATTCTCCACAAAAATTTAGAAAATTTTAAGTTGAGATTAGTTAAATATTAATCTTTTGAATATCACAAACTCAATATAAAAAATAACGAAAATATAGATTAAAAAATTAAAATTTAAAAATACTTGTTGGGAACTATTTATAATGCTGTAAATATATTTACAAGAAAAATTATTCAAAAATATATATTGACACTCTAACATGGACTAACACATTTTTTCCGATGATTTTTTAGTGACTAAAAATATTTTTTAAAAATTTTTCTAGAGACTAAAAAAATTATTTTTCTTAATAATTATATTAACATTAGACTTTAATGTTTAAATTTGAATTGTCACGTAACAAGTTTAATCTCTTCTAGTGTAATTGAAGGGAAGTAAATGTAAATCCTTTTGTAAGTGTTTAGTGAGTACTAATGACTTCTCTACTTTGATAGGAGACAACAGCCTCTCACTCTAAATTTATTTTATCAAAACAAATTCTTTATGTTTTATTTTATGGAATTTTATTATTTTATATAATATAAAATCATATTTTATTTTTAAGTTTGTATTGATTTCTTTCGGCGATTTTAGTTATTTTTTCTAATTTAACATTAAATTTTGTTTAATATTATAATTGATTTGTTTTGTTAATTTTAATTATTGTTTGTTAAGTATTTATTAACAAATTATTTTAAATATTGAAAGGATGGAGTAGAAAATTTGTAAAGTTCAGTTTTATAATTGGAGGTTTTTATTGAATCTAAATGCATGATATAATTATGAATTTAAATCCAAGCTTGTCCTTTTCAAAGACATTAAAAATCCAATAATACAAAGTCTTTACGTTTAGGGGACTTGAAAGTTGTCATTGGTTTTTCTATAGCAACACCATTTATTTCCCATTGAACCTCATTAATGATTTTAGGATCATAATACCTTCTATTCTCACCATTCAAACTAACCTTGTATGTCCAAATAAATTTTGATAAATCCAAAGTATTGCTTGAATTACTTGCAATGAGTTTCATAGGATCCCCAACAATGCCAGTTTGTTTCATAAAAAAGAATGCACCATTGCGCATTACCAATTGTATCACTTAATAAACTTATAATGTTTGTACCTCGTTTCAAATGAATAGACTTTTCATATATAATATGAAGGTTGTCATGTGTGCCAATATATTGTCCATTCATATAGGCACGAAGAACATGACATGTTGTATTCACTTGCAAAGTTGCATTCCACTACAAGAAAACACTCAATTTATGGTCAACTTAAAAAAGATTTTGAGGCCGAAAAAATCCTCACAACTCACACATTATTGATCGAAAAAACCCTCACAAATACTAAAATTCAGATTTGTTGTTATTTGTGTTTGAAAAAACCCTCACAAATCAATTTTTTTTTTTGGACTGATTATAACATTTGTGGCGGCAAAAAACGGTCACAAAATTATGAAAAGAAAAAGTTATTTGAAAAAATTATGAAAAGAAAAAGTTATATGAAATATAAAAGTTATTTGAATTAATCCTGATTATAACATGATATATTGTGCGTCTAAGTTTTAACATAATATAATTTATATCATTCAAATTATTAGTTTACTTTACATAAGATTATTATGACATATTCATGTATAAGAAACATTTATAATTTGTTTTTACTTTATTCAATGTTAGGGAAATATTTCTAGATAATTGGATAAATATTAAAAAACTACAGAGTATATTTAAATTGCTCATCTGATGTTCCATGTAGAATGACGCCGAGGCCCCTTATCAAAGTCTGAGTCATGGGTTTAGGAGTTCTTTTTTTCTTTGATATGACCTTTGTAATGGATTGGTCTTTCTATGTATTTGCCTTAAAATTTCTGGTATCAAATTATTTTGTAAGTTAAAGCAGGGAAATTATTCTATTTGGTTCTTTTTCCTCATGTTTTTATAGTGAAATGTCAAGCATAGAAAATAAATTGAGAGACAATGTTTAACATTTTATAGAGAGAGGGAGAGGGAGAGGGAGGGTTTATTGGTGGTTGAGATTAAAACTAGCGAAAAACTCAATGAAAACTCCACTAGAGGGAATCTGGTCCCCTTCTACTGCATCTTTATTTTCTACATAATTTCAAATTTATATTTTTAATTTCTATAAAAAAATCTCAATTTTTATTTTCAACAAATTTATCCTAAAAGTATTTTAATTTCTGTCGAAATGAAAATGTTTATCCTTCAACTTTTACATTTTTGAATAATTATATAAAAATATGTTTAGGACATCTTAAAAAATTCCTCCACATAAATTTAGATTTTTTTTTAATTTGAGATAAATTAAATATGAGTATTTTAAACATGACAAACTCAAAATAAAAAGTAATAAAAATATGACCTAAAAATTAAATTTTAAAAACAATTGTTGTGACAAAACTTTTTATAATATTGTAAATATGTTTGCTAGAAAAATTATTCAAAAGTATATGTTACATTTCAAGAGAGACTAAATTGTTTCCACGATAATTGTGTATGGACTAAAAATATAATTCTTTTTATATTAATTAATTTTTTAAAAAAAAATGTATAGAGTAAAAATTTATTTCACCTTAATATTTAAAATTAGGGGTAAATATACTTGCACACTCATGAGCAAACAACACAATAATTTAGTTTTTATAATTATTTTAACATTTGAGTTTAATGTTTAAATTTGGATTTGCATGTAACAATTTTGATCTCTCCTAGTGTTATTGAAGGGATATAAACGTAATTTTCTTTAAGTGTTTAGTAAACTCTATAATGATTTATTAATTTTTTATACTACATAATTTAGTATCATTTTGTCTGCAAATAATGAATTCGGTGGTTGTGGTCGAAGTTTATTATGGATTTTTGACCATATTCTCCATAGGACCTTCTTATTGCTTCCTTATTCGAGCTTAGATTATGGAAAGGCTAAAGACTTCTCTACCTTGACATGAGGCACCATGCCTCTACCCTAAATTTATTTTATCAAAATAAATTATTTATGTTTCATTTTAAAGAATTTTATCATTTTATATAGTTTAAAATCATAATTTAATTTTAAGTTTGTATTGATTTCTTTTGGTGATTTTAGTTTATTTTTCTAATTGAACATTATATTTTGTTTAATAATTTTAGGCTTAAAAAACACCCGCGATCCTTTAACTTAATTTCAGTTAACATTTTAGTTCTTTATCTTTTATTATTTTTGATTGGTCCTTTATTTTAATTTGAAGTGATAATTTAATCTTTTTATGTTTTAAATGTCAACAATGTTATTTTTTATTTTTTTTTACAAAAATTCAAAAAATTCTTCAAAATTTTCAATCAAAACCCATAAAATTAATTATCATCTTCAATATGATGCAAATTTCATCAAATTCATAACTTAAATATTTAAATAAACTCATATTTTTATACTTTATTTGATGAAATTGATGTTGTTGAAGATGATAATTAATGGAGAAAATCGATCACTAAATCGAATAGCGACCGATTTAGTGACCAATTTAAATCAGTTGGTAAACTTTTAGTCGCTAGCTGTTGCGACTAAATCAGCGACCGAATTTAGTGATCGATTTTGTGACTGAATTTTATGACCAATTTTGTGACCGATTATTGAGACTGGATTAGTGACTAAAATTTGAGACTGATTTAGCAACCAGTTTGAATTAATTTTTTATGTCATTAGCGACCGATTTAGAGACGAAATTTGTGATATAAATTGTTATTTTTATTAAATATTTGGTCACTAATTATGTCTCTTATTATTACTGTTTTTTTTTTAAAATACATTATTTTAATATTCAAAAGAACAATAAAAACAATTTTTTTTAATTTGTTTCAATATCTAAAAAATTCATACACCAAAATCATTAATCATATCAATGTATATAACTAAAGAACATAATATATTTAACTAATATTTGTAAGTACTCAAAATAATACAAATAAAATTTTAATTTAAACATAATATATTTAATCATAACAAATTGCAATATATTGGTTCTTCAGATTAACTTATCACTATCCATCTAACTCTTCATCATCATGATCACGGGCATCATTATCACCAATCTCATCATCAAAATCACCAGCATCATGATCACCAATCTCATCATCATTATCACAAATCCCATCTTTATGAATTTGATCTCTAGTATATGGCATGAGTTTAAAGTTCAAGCTATTCATCAGTTGTTTTATCAAGTGGTTGTTGCGTTCAATTGCTCTGTTTGTATTAGCCAATTTCTCTCGAAGTTGATCTCTTTTATTTCTCATTTTTTTCAAATTCATGTCTTTGAATCCACTCTGTTGATGAAGAACATGATCCATGATAATTAGGTCTCCTTAAGAACATGTTAGGTTTTCACAATTAAGAAACTATTTGATATGACATATAGCTCACCAAAGTTGCCTTGTTTGTTTTATAGTCATCATTTTTGGCAGGCATACAACAAAAAGTTGAGGTACTCATATATATAAATTGAGGTACTCATATATATAGAAAAGGAACCAAGAGTTGTACATATATATAAGTTGCAATCAATTTTTAAGAAACTCACTATACGACCAAATATAAGAAAGTGGCACGTATCTTTAAACTCACTCACACTCTATCAAAGTTAACATTCAGTAATAAAACCATAAAAAATGACTATTGATAATAGTTTTGGTGCAAATTGGCATTACAAAAATTACAGGAATTTATCTTAACTAATAAGTGGAATACAAGTCATTAACACTCCAATCCCACAAACAATGAAGTATAATTAAAAAAATTAGAAAATAAACTCCTTACCTTCTGGTTCACGATAGCCAACGAGACGACAAACAACAAGGGCTTCACGTCGCAGTTGCAGTTTAACGGTTTAAGAGAACTGGTTGACTTCACGTCGTAGTTGCGAAGATTGATTGAGAGGGGATTAGCAACAAAGGATGGTTTCATGATAAATGGCGGTTAGAGGAACTGATTGAAGGTTGAGTTTCTGGGTAGAGAAGGAAAGGGTGACGTTGTGGGATGAGAAAGAAAAGAGTTTTAGGTTTTCTGTAAATTGAAAAGGAAGGAAAGAAAGGGGTTTTAGGTTTCTTGATGAATGGCCGATTTCATACTTCTCTTTCTTATTTTTTCTTTACATTTTTTTCTCACATTTTAATAACTATTTCACATTTTTCTTTTTTCATTAATAAAGAAAACTAAATTATGTAATTAAAAAATAGTTGATGACTGAAAATTTTGGTCGCTAAACTTTAGTTGCTATTTCAGTCTCTAAATTTTATTAGTGACCGATTTAGTGACGAAATAATATTTAGTTTCAAGGTTCAAAATTTCAGTCTCTATTTCGGTCGCTAATGTTAAAGGAAAATTTTCTATTAGTGATAATTAGCGACTAGATTTTTGGTCGCTAAAATTAAGTTGTTATTTCAGTCTCTAAATTTCATTAGCGACCGATTTAATGACGAAAAAATATTTAGTTCATAAGTTCAAAAATACGGTCTCTATTTCGGTCGTCAGTGTGACTGAAAATATTCGGTCTTTAAATCGGTCACTATAGGCGAAATTTCTAGTAGTGATATTTTAAATCATAAAAGATTAAATTGTCACTTCAAGTTAAAATAAAGGAGCAAATCAAAAAAAATAGTAGTGATATTTTAAATCATAGAAGATAAAAAACTAAAATATTAACTAAAATTAAGTTAAGTGGTCGCATGTGCTATTTAGCCATAATTTTAATTGATTTGTTTAGTTAACTAATTATTGTTTATAAGTATTTATATCAAATTATTTTAAATATTTTATTTACTAAATCATTTATCTCTTTTTCTCTCATACATCGACCCTCCCTTGCAATCTAAGTTGATGGCTCACATCAAAAATAGGACGATAAAAGGGCTCATGATATGGAGGTTTGAGAGAAAAAAAGGAATCTTAGTTAACAACGTGTCTGAACTAAAAATAACTATCCATTATTCCATATACGATGAGATAAAATCTAATTGGTCAAATCTCAATTCTTATACATCCTTCACTTTTTTGTACCCAATGTTCCACACAAACACAATTAACAAGAGGCAAGTAATAAACTGAACATTGCAAATTGGAATGTATATATTATTACTAGAATAAAAAGTGTATATCAACAAATGACAGTTTTTTAGATATAAAAACAAAAGAGAAAGAGAGTCTAATTTTCATTTTCCCAATTATTGTTTTCACAAGATTTAATTAATATGCTATATAATATGTACAATCATTGAATTACGATTGTTGAGGTTGTGGGGTTTCAGGGGTTTGAGGATTGTGTATCATTCAAGCTCACACACTCACGCGCGGTAATTACAATTGTTGACGTTGCGGAGTTTTAGGGGTTCGAGGATTTTGTGTATCTAATCGTCTGAGTCGTGCACGCGCTCGGTTGATTCTATCCTTCACGCTCACACTCACGCGCGATTCATCTTGTTCTTGCCCTTCATCTTTATTCGACTCCCATGTATCTTCCTCCTCCTCATAATATTCAGATTGGGCTTCAACAACATTAACATGTGTTGTTTGGGATTTTTGTGTCGCCGAGGTGTGACGGTTGATTATTGTACTTGGTGATGCTGGTGGGCTTGTTGGCCATTTCTTGCTTTTGCTTAGTGAACTATTTTGCTTCATAAAAGATGATTGCATTGTAGAGGTTTGTTCACCGTTTTGACCTTGCTCCTCGTTTTTCTGCATAATTTCAACATCTCTTTTACATCTTTTTTTAACAATACATCTCTATTAAACTCAAAGGTGTAGAGATTTAAAAAAATAAAAAACTTATCATTTAATATGAATTTGAATACAAATTATTATTTTACCTTTTTACTAAAAAACAAATTTAATAGAGATTTGACTCTTGAGTCTAAAGTGATTAGTGAATAAAGTAAGAAAATTATAATTAATATTTTAATTAATGTGATTTGTTATGCAATAGTAGTATATAATATTATCAACCATTTTTGCTTAAAAAATTAATTAAAATTATCTACTACTTTACTTTTTATAAAAAGAGATGTTGATTTAAGAGGGGTTGATTCGCTTTATTAAGAGTAGCAACCCAAAATCGATTGCTATCACTAAATATGGCACGTAAATAACATGCACCAAATGAAACCTTATAAGAACCTAGTAAAAAGAATATATAGTTGATCCTATTTAAAGGGAGAGTTTACCGGGGTAGTGGACTTAGTGGTGAGTTTTGAAGATTGAGAAGCCAATTGTTGAAGAGCTTGGACAAATGCAGTGTGTCCAAATTGTGTGCAATATTGCCAATAAAATATTACATAATCCCATCCCCTAGCCTTCCACTCTTGTAATGTCCTGTCAATGTCACTTTCATGCTTTGATACGTAGGGTCTCAACACTGTCTCATAAATGTAACCGGTTCCCTGCATTTACATCAACAATTCTATAATCTAATTGAAAAAAAAAAAAACAAATGAATTTCACCTTTTTATATCATCGATTTTTTTGTAATGTTTTTTTTTCTTCAAATTCTAAATCATCAAACTCACTAAATAGATGTCTGATTTTAGGACAAGTTGATAAAATGACACTGAATCAGCCTAATTTTGCAAAATTTATCAAATAGGTTTTTTATTGTGGTTTTTTTTTAATTTTATTGTGAAATTAAATCTACAATAAGTGTGAAGAAGAAGGATGTTTTTTATGAAATATTATCAACAATTTTATATTTTAATAGAAAAAAATTAGGATCAAAGTTAGTGTCAAACTAGACTTTATGACTCATAAATGAGTAACAAATGTCTTAGCAATTATGAAGTGCAAATTAAATACCTTTAAAATTAATCAATAAGTTTAAGAAAAAATAAGTTGTGATCCATTCAAATACTTGTTCATTTATGAGAGAGAGAAAAAAAAATACATTTAATATTTTAATTATTTAATTATTCCTCTTTTTGTCATAAAAAATGGCACTACATGTTAAATAAAAAGAACTTACCCTAGTTTTAGGATACCACATGTAGACAAAGAGCACCAATTTCACCTCTCCATACATTGGCAACCTTCATACAGTGAATTTACCGCATTAAATGAAAATACATATAGCATTATTATTATGGTTAAAATTTTCCATGCTTACCATGCAAGAAATATATCAGCAAACTTTTCCAATACAGTGAAGAGTGCCACAATAATCCTACAAACATATAGATGACACAAAAATCTGTTATTCAGATGTATCAAAGCTTATATTCAAACCATTCATGCAATTCTCTATGTCTATCAAAATTCAACACGTATAGGCATCAAGTCCTCTGTTTCCTCTGTTTTTCAAGGTATCAATCTTCATAATTGTATATTTCAAAGAAGAATATATTTTTAGAAGAAAAAAAATAAAAATCAAGGATTCAATTTATTTTTTTTAATCCACTCATTGACATTGTTATAGACAACAACATTTTAAATAAAGACTTGCGACAATCTTTTTAAATAATGACATAAAATTTATTGACGTTAACAGCTATATTTTGATAGAAATTGAGATAATATTTTCTGCACAAGAATGTGATTTTCTACAATATCAAAAGATTGCATCATGCAACCGCACACACATATAATTATAGTTTTAGTGTCTAACAATCGACTAAATTGTGTCTAATATTATCATTATCATCATCATTAATTAACATCATATCCATAGGAATTTTGATTGCAAAGGAGAATAAATACCAATATTTGCACCAAAAGCGAAGTTCCTCAATATCAACCCGATTCTTTTCCACTGTTTTATAGCATTCAAATCCAGGGTATGCATACCCAAGCAAAAGTCTGCAAAATCCAAATCGAATTAAAATGTAACATAACATAAACAATCACACAAAAATAAATTAAAAAAAGATTCATCTATTATTTCTCAAAATTAAATAAACATACATGAGACAACGGTTAATAAAATCCCCTAACATTTTCAACCGCTATTATTCGCACCAACACAAACTGTGGAATCTCTCTGAAAATGAAATCAAACAAATTAACTCATCAAATTCTGAATAAAAAAATGTCAAAAAACATTTTGTTCCAAAAAAAGATACAATTTTCTCCAAAAAAAATAAAAATAAATTGTATGCATCACATCACCTGTCGTTTTAACAATAAGATTCTGATTCCCACAATTGAAAGAGGCACCCGAATATCAAACCTATAGTCTGGTAATTAGGGTGCCCCAAAAAGACAATTTCTAATGAAAATTAAATAAACAGTAAAGTTTTTTTTTTTAATTATACTTTAGAAGGTAATGAGGTTTTATTGTTTTGAAAGAATGGCCTCTGATTCTCTCTTTCTCTTGAAACAAAATGAGAAAGAAGCCTTAGATCAAAAGCAACGAAAAATGCTCAACAGTATAAATAGTAGAGTGAAATATTTTTCTTTCTTTTAATAAAAACAAAAATAGAAAAATTGCAAATAAGGAAAAAGAATGATGAAAGGGTGTGTATGTTTAATGGTACGGGATTGATTCTCTTTAAATTTAGACGCAATTGTGTTGTGAGTTTGAGACATTTGTTTTGTTGGTGTTCTTTGGAACACGGTTTGGTGGTTGGATACGAAATGGTACGAGGCTAATTTTGTCCTTTCGTGGTTCTTTTCTGTTGGATTTTGTTAAACGTGGATAGGTGTTTGGTTTTTTTGATAAATAATATTAAACATTAATATAATTTAATTCGGTTAGCAAGGGAAAGGATTTTAGTGGAAGAGCACGTGGCGATTGTGCCTGATTTGGCTTGTGCTTAATTATAGAGAATGTAATTTATATATGGTGGACATTAAATTACATTCTATTAAATGATATGTTAGATAATTTTTTATTATAAAAAAAATAGTAAAAAACAAAAAGAAACTCGCATACAGTTATAATATCATGAGTTTGAATATGCTGTTTAGTCTATCAATATAGATTTTATGAATTGATAAATTAAGAAATATAATAATTTTGAAACATATTTATAAAATGTTAATATCTAATAATTAATCAAGAAATAAAATATTTGAGTAAATAAAATATTAATAAATAAAAATAAAATATTTAACATAAAGTGTCACATCTTTAATTAAGATAGATAATATATTTGGAAGATTATATATTTTAATATATAGTAATTGACAAAGAAAATTACATTTCTAGAAAAGTAATATGTTCAATAAATTGATAAAGAAAAATTCATAATAAGAAACTGGAGCTTTTATTAAAAATTTCTTTCAAAACATCTAACTTTTCATTAATGAAAAGTATGTTAATTACTATTAAAAACTAATAAATATATAATTAATTTTGAAATGGGCATTTTTTTTAATAACACCTCAATATATTGAAAACAAAACAGATTATGGTCCAATAGGGCCCATATCTAAGTTGTGAAAATTGAATTTCATATTCCTACACTTTGACTCCTACTCTACATTTCTTAACAAATCTAATTTTATTCTTATTATTTTCTTTGATATTTTTTTGGACTCATTTTTACCTAACACAAATACAAAATTTCTGATATAGAATTTAGTTTTTAAAAAATTCAATTTAGAAACTAAGATATATAAAATTTCAAAATTTTAAAGTAAGAATTTTACATATTAAAAATGTCAAAATTTAAATTTAAGGTATGCAAAAAAAAAAGAAATTAATTTTTTTTCTTCTATACTGTAAATTTCCGCTATGTAAAACAAATTGAAAAAACGTTTTTCATATTGGAAATTCTAAAAAATGAAATTTCCAAAATATATAACAAAAAATCATATATGAAAATTTGACACTAAAATTTTTCGATATGTAACATAATTGAGAAAAAAAATTTATATATTGAAACTCAACTTTTGATATGTAAAAAAATTAAAAAAATTTCTTTTAATACCGAAAATTTTAGTATGTAAAAACATTGATAAATTTTTTTGTATGTGAATAAACATAGATGTGGGGTACAAAAAACAAACTAATTTTGTTTAAATATTTTTATAGACTAATTTTGTTAATTTTTTTTTTACTTTTTTATTTTCTACTTAGGGTATTTTTAGAAGTTCTTACATAAAATAGTAAACTATGGAGATAGGAGCATTTCATTTTCACTCATTCCATCGTAAGAAAACTGTTCCAAAATCGTACCCTTTTATCAAATAGTATGTAAATTTTTTCACCACAAATTCGGTACACAAATTAACACTACCAAGAATTCTGTTTTCAAAAAATATGATATGCAATTTTTTTTTTAAATTGTCAAAAGATTTCGAATTTTTGAAAAAGCAAAATTTCAAGTAATATAAGTTGTGTACTTGCAATTTTTTGTAGTTAGATTATATTTTCCAGAAATTTTTAAATTTTTAAATTTCCGGTATGTTTTCATTTTGCAATACCGAAAATTTCATATTGTTAAAAAATATGGTATGTATTTTGTTTCTAAATTGTTTTATTTTTATTTTTTTTATGTAGGGATAGAAAAAACACAATTATATATAGATTTGACTAAATCATTCATAATTGATTAAATATTTGAGTTACGAGAAATATCACGTACAAGAGAGGTTGATCGGAAATATCGAGTAACTGTTATTATTACTCGTTCTGACAAAGAGACCGAAAATAGAGGAAGGAAGTCAAATTAATTATCGGTTGTGATAGAGGTGGAAAATATAAGACAAATAAAGATAACTCGATGACTTCAACTAAAATGTGTGGTTGTTTGTTTAAACTTAGATCAAAACTATTTAAGAATGGTGAGGATTGATTATTAGTTTAATGTGTGGGATTTACAACCATGAGTTACTGATTATTTTCGAGAATAATTTATTGTGGGACACCTAAAAGAAGATGAAAAAAATGTTGACGAGCTGAGAAAATTTCACATTGCACCGAGGCACATATTGACATATCAAGATAAAGAGAACATGACTAATATCTCTTAAATTTATAAGTGACAAACCACATACCAGAATAATTTGAAATGACTCATAACTGATATGCAACATCTGTTAGAGTTACTTGAAGCTGAGAGGGGCATGTTTTGGACACACTCTAAATTCATAACTTTGTTGAACATGTTCCCTCTTGTATTGGTAATGGAAAACACCTACAAACCCAAAAAAAAAAATATGTTACCATTGTTTGAAATTGTTGGTGTAACTTCAACTGGATTGACATTCAACGTTGCATTTGCTTACATGGATTGTAAGCTTCAAGAAAACTCTTGTTGGACATTTGAAGAAGTTAAAATAGTTGTTTGTTTCAAATACCCTATTTCCTCAAGTGATTGTGACTAACATAGAACTTGTTTTGATGAATGCAATCAGCTATGTCGGTAACGAAAAAGCCGCAAGTCATTGAATAATTAGAAGCTCTGATGGATTATATTGTGCATGTGAGTTAACACGGTACAAGGTGGAAGATGTTCTAATCCCATTGGATGAATTTCATATACATTGAAAGAAATTAACTATGAATAACTAGTGCAAAATTGTGTTTTTAACTCATGAATATTAGGTCAGATGTGTGCCACATGATTTAATAAATGAGGTGGTGACAATGTTGTAATTAATCAAAACTTTGTTAAGTCGTATGTATGGATAACCGACTTAAGCTTATGGGGCAGTGACAATGTTGTAATTAATTCAAAATTCGTCAAGTCCTATGTATTGATACATGACTTAAGGTTGATAAAAAAATAGCATTAGAACATGACCATACTAAAAAAAAAATGTTAATTTGTTTCAAATAACTTTGTTGTTGTTGTAGAGTTATCCATATTCTAATATATTTGACAAATGAAATGCACCTCCTCCTGTGTCATATCTTGTCACAAATGTCAATTGCTCTTCATGTGTGTTGGATAAGGTTGGTATTTGTAGCTCTATGATAAATTGTATTATAAAAGTCAATTTTGGATCAATTGATGCATGAGTTTTCTATGAAAAACGATGATTGTGTGTTTGACAACTGAATTTCTTTTACTAGACTCGGGGGGATGAAATAGGTTGTTTTTGCATAAAGTTGCTAATGATCGTTATTATATTCTTTTAAAATAAATACATGGATGATTCATCAGTTATCACAAAGGCAAACATAAATTAAAACAATCTGCTCTATAAAGTTTGACAAGAGAATTTAAAACAAATACAAAAATCAGTTGAAGATTCAATAGTTGCACATCTATGTCAACCATTGTGCCAAGAGAACCGAAAGAGAGTCTAAAAAAGACCATCAAGAAAGTGCGTACAAATAAGAAGATATAAATCTTATTGTTGAAAAATTTGTAAGTAAATATGTAATTATAATTTATTAGTTACTCGAGTAATGCATAACAAGTCTAAATTATTTGTTTTTAACTTATATGTTGTAAGATACTATTGTTGAACAAACATCTCAAGGATAATGTTAAGAGTTAAATAGAAGAAACCGACATGGATCGTTCCTATTATAAATTGTTTGCTACATGAATTTTAATTATAATTTATAGCATTTTTTAAATTGAACAAGTGGATGATTTGTTTTAGTAATATTAAAGCTTGAATTTTATAACACTACTTATATAATTTTGTAACTTAGTTATTAATGAATAACTTTGTATTCTATTTATTAATTTGGTATAAAATTCTGGTTCCATGGTTCTATTTTTGTAATGAAATAAGTTGCATATAAAATTATGGGTGTGTATGAAATTTTGGTTGGTATGAAATTTTCGTTATGGATATATGTAGGGAGGAAGAGCAAAAAACATTTTTTTAATAAAAAATATACTTTTAAGTTAGTTCAAATTTTAACTGATCTAAGAAAGCAAATGTGGTCTTTTTAAGTCCGTTAAAAGAAACTAACTTAACAAGACGCGTTCTTTAAAACCGATTTAAATAAACTAATTTAACAACTCAATATTTATTAAATAGTTTGCTTTTAAGTCAGACGCATAACTGTCTTAACATGTCATTTTTAACCAACTTAAAATATGTATTAGTGAATAGTGGTCTATAGAAGAAATGTTAGAAAATGATTCAGAGTTGGACATTATATTAAAGATGAATATAATTTGGAAAACATGAAAAACAATTAATGTTGTTGGAATGAGGCATTGAAGAGCAAGAAGTTGAAAGAGACAACATCAATGTGTGCATCACTAGATAATATCAAAATAAAGGGTGAAGTGAATAGGAAAAAAGGTAAGAAGCTGAAAGAATTTGACGTATATTGTGATCCTTCATTTTTTGAGCATGTGGATGCATTTTATTTTGATAATGCAACTAATCAAGAGTCTCAACAAGGATCCATGAAAGTATCCCAACAAGCATCCAAACAAGCCTAGCAACAAACATCCAAACAAGCCTTATAGGAACCTGTGATGAATGAAGTTAGAAAATATATGGATAAATTTCCTTCTCTAATTCATCTATATATTAAAGACATAGTTAATATTAAAGATGATGAAAACTATGGGTATCATGCTGTAGCTGCTTTAAATGGTCATAGTGACGAATACTGGATTAAGTTCAAACCTAATTTATATGATGCATTATTCGAGGAATGTTTGCAACAAATGACAAACTCTTTGCTTGTAATCAATTTGGAAAACCAACTCAATGAGAAATGGATGAACATTCTATATATGAGTTACGTGATAGCAACAAGATATTATTTTGTTCTTATCTCATTAGGGAAAACTTTTTCTTTGACTTTTATCCATTGAGGGGTTCCACAATTGAGACATATCACGTGATCATATTATCAATATTGTTTTTGTTAATGAAAGTCATTGGGTTGAGGTTAAATTGAAGTCAGGATATCCATTGTCTCCACTTGCATGGCATTGGAAGGATCGTTGTAGAGATGGGTCTACAACATTGAAGCTCATTAGATTTAGAACATACATCAAATTGTATGTCTTTGGTAGATGATTGATACTTTTAATTTATAACATATATTTCAACTTTTAATTGATATACCAAGTTGTATGTTTTTTGCTCGAACAAAAATCATTTCAATTTTTATTTCATATCTCGTTCTTGTTTACTTTAACGATCAATAAATAGTAAAAACAAATAAGTCTGAAGCAATAAACTAGTAAAAGTAAATAAAATGTAAAGCAATAAAGTATTACAAACATAAAAATCAGCTTGAAGCAATAAACTAGTCAAAAAAATAAGTCTGAATAATAATATAATACAATTAAAATGCAATTATAATATGGTATCATCATAGAGCACCAACAAATATATCCTGTAAACATCGAACAAACTAAAATCCTGTCATGGCATGCATATCATAATTTGGCATCCAAATAATATCATTAGGACCTAAAACATGCAACTTTGTTTTGTAATATGCAACATTCTTATATGTTTGTTTAGCACTCCGTCAAAACTTATGTGGCTATGAAGTTATATGTTCACTCATATTATACTTACAGATGTCAAAGAAATGCTCATAAATCCATGTTTGTAAAATAACAAGAGCAGGTGGTCTTCATACCATTTTACCACAAGTATCAATGTCTTAAAAAGAAACAATAAGTTGCATATACAAGAGTGAAGCTTTTGTCAGTAAGTATTATACCCTATCAAATGAAGTAGGTCTGTCATCGCTGCACAATCAAGTTGACCTTCATGAAGTTTCTTAAAAAACACAGCTTTCAATCATTCAAAACTATATGAAACACCTCTATTAACCCTAATCTCATTCACATCTTCTGCCTCATCAACTCCCAATAACTTAACAACAACAACAATTACCAAATTGTTACTCATGTTAGTTGGAGGTGTGTATAACTTCCCATAATATGGTATGACCAATTAAATCCTAACATCGTCAAGAGTAATAGTAATTTCACCAAATGAATTGTGAAATGAACTAGTTTATATGTATCATCTCTTAGCAAAAGCAGATATAATATTACCATCAATCATATGTAAACTACATCTTTGAAGAGGATGTAGCTCTGATCTAGTAATCCATTCATCTATCTTAGTAGGTAATACATATCTAATATCAATGAATTTGTCTTGTTTTTTGTCATTTTAAACAACTTTCAATGCACATTTATCATGTTTAATTAAAATAACACGCAATAAATTATACTATTAGTTAGTTTACTAAACATACACTAACTATACTATATTATACATATACTAAACTATAAATATATTAAATTATACATACTATGCTATACATACTATATTATATAATAAAATAAATTATTCACTAACTGGTTCATTGCATACTCTAGCTGTAAGTGGTGCTCGTAGTTCTTAAGGACGGAAAGATCAAATGGCCCTTTAGGAAACAGAGGCTGGTTGGGCACAAAATCTAGTTGTTGCTCCTCCTGATGCATGTGATCATGTTGTGTGTGATCCTCTAACGCAACATCCTGCTGCTTCTTCTGATGTATGTGATCCTAAAAAATTGTAGGATCTTGATTCAATGTCTTCTTGATGCTTTTGTCCCTCTTGTTGCATTTATTCGTTCATCCTTCTATTTTTTTAATAGTTGATCTCCTATTAGATTGTGTAAGAGGTCGAACACAAAAAGGCTCTACAGTGGTTTTCGCTCATTCGTTTCTCACTAGAAAAAAATTGTAAATAAAAATTGAAAAATGGTGAAAAAAAAATTTGACCCAAAAAATTTATTTTAAAAATTTGCGGTACACAATATAACTACCGGAAACTTCAAAATTTGAAATTTCCGGTTCAAAAAGTTCAAAGAAAAAAAATTAATTTTTTCGAAAATTTTGAATTGTGAGAATATGCTCAATTATCCAAATTTATTATTATTTTCACTATTCACGTAAAGATATTTTAGAAAATTAAGCGACAACAATTATAAATAAATGGTATAGTTAGAACTGAAGAGATACAAAATCCTACAAGTGGGTCAGACAAGGAGGGATGTCTTCAATCCCAACTCCCTCTTCCCCTATAAGTACATATTTTGCTAATATATGTGTTAAAACATTCTAGATATTAAAATATGATTAAAACCCATATTTGTAACATATAACCTCGCCTCCCGAATCTCATTGATATGTTGATAAACATTCCCATAAAAAAGCTTCATCTTCATCAATCCAAACACCACATCTTTAAACTCCATCAAGTATTACACAATTAACAACATTACATTGCTTAATTATCAATAATCATGAAAATGTGACCCAATTAACAACATTACATTGCTTAATCTTGAAATTTTAGAAGAAGATTGTAATGTTGGTGTTTCTAAGTCACATCAAGGACCTGCATGCAGAAAAGGAGATTGTTGTGCAATTATATTATTAAACCTATTCTTGTATTTTATGGAGATCTTATACCAAAGAAGAGTGAACAAGAGACAAAGCTTGAAAATATTAAATACAGACATCTCTATTTGTTCGAGTAGTAAAATAACTAACGAGTAAATGATCAATTTAATCTTTGAAAGTGTCATGCGGTGTCATACTAGTCATGGATATTAAAGAAAGGGAACTTCTATGGTATAATGTAAAATCAATATGTTTTGGTGCTATCAAGTAAAATAATTAATAGTCTAATGACATCTCACATATGAAAGATAAATGTACAAGTACAAATAATTTGGTTAACTTAATATATAATATATAGATGCTGACATGGAGAAAAGTAACACACTTATTGGTTAAAAAAATATTAAAAGTACCGCTATACTCTTCGTTTTTAAGAGTACCATAAAAAATATCTTAAAGAAAAATAGTTAAAAATCCGTTAATTAACTGGCTCTTTTGTTAATCAACTTAGTTATCACCAATACACTTTTTTGTTTGGATTTGTCGATTGTGTCTAATTTTTTACCACACCACATGGTTATGTTACATTTTTATATTCAATTTTACCAAACAAATTAGCAAGGACTAAAATGATGGCGAACAAAGATAGAAGAAGGTGTAGAGTTACACACAAATTTTCAGTCAAAGTCTATTCATTCTCTCACACAAGTTTCTCAGGTTGATCTAACCATCAAAGTTCCGACACTTGAGTGATCAAATTTTTGTATGAATAAAAATCAAAACGACACCATTTTGTTTCTTGAAATAAAAGAGTTGATGGATGAGTGAAAGAGGGGTAGGAAAAGTGTAGAGATTGTAGAAAATGAGAGAATAAGCAATTGAAGAATGAATACTATTACGGGAATTGAAGAAATTGAATTTGTGAGAAATGTGAAGTGATGGATCCGAGAGGATTTTGCGGATTAGAGTTTGGATGATGAATTTGTTGTTGGAATAAAGGTTTGGGTTTGTTGTATTTGAGATTTGGAGTGTTGGTGATGTGAATGTGAATGTTCTGATGATGTTTTCATTTTTGATGTTGTTGTTTGGCGTGTAACTTTGAACTATTATGTTTGTTTGGCGTGTAACGTTGTGGTGTTGTCTTTGTATTCTTCTTTAAACTATCTATTCCTCTTTGCTAATTGAACTTGACCCTCCAATACAAGCTTTGTCATTATACTCTAACTTCAACCCAAAAATGGATAAAAATGGGATTATGGTTTCTTCAATTTGAATGAAATTATGAAGATGAAGTATTTTTTTTATGTGTCCCTTCTAACATGAACAAATTTGGTCACATCAGTAGAAAATTGAGTTTTTAATACATCGAATTAAAAATCAGACGGTGATAATTTTGTAAATATGTGAAACGCGTTTAATACAATTATATTGACAACCGACTTAACGAGATGGTAAAAATAAATAAAAAAAAATTAATATATCCCAATGTTTAAGTCGATTACTTGCATAAACGACTTAATAAAATAAAGCGGTGACAATTGTATTAATATTTGAAACTTGTTTAATGCGATTATATTCATAAACGACTTAAGGGAGGAGACTTAAAACATATAAAAAAAATCTCGTACGTTTTATCTTCCCCAACATTTGCTTCTTTGACTTCCCTAACTTCTGTGTTCTAAACCTCTTCATTGTATTCCCTAACCTCCATATCGTGAACACTTACAACTTACATTCATAAACGTCTTAAGGCAGACTTAAAACATATAAAAAAATCTTGTACGTTTTATCTCCCCAACATTTGCTTCTCTGGCTTCCCTAACCTCTGTGTTCTAAACCTCTTCATTGTATTCCCTAACCTCCATATCGTGAACACTTGCAACTTGGATTCCTGAACTTTCTTCTAACGTCGACTTCACAATCCACCGTCGTCCCCGTTTTATCGTCACGATTTCTTCAATTTGTTAAGACAGGTTTGATTCTCAAGTTTTTGCTCATTGAACATTAAACCTTATTTATGTAGAGATATTATTGTGATCGTTGAATATATGTCACGTAAGTGTTTCATGTGTCAAAAAATATGTCATGTTATCACAACAAACGAAAAAGTAACTCCCATTTAACATTAGAGATTACGTTGACTAACAAATAAAAGATTAAGATAATAAAAATTATTTTTCATTGATTCAAACCGTAACGACATGACATATCACTTTTAGGAATGAAAGTAGTAGTTTACTCAATAACTAATAAAAGAAATTGAGATCCTTTCCATTTTTACATAAAGAAGTGGATAATTCCATTATTGCAGTTTTGTGTGTATAAAACTAATAAATATTCAATTTATATCATATGTTCTAAAAATATTTGTCAAACAGACAACACTATAGTTATTGAACTCTCTATTTCTTTTAAAAAATGAAGAGGATCATAACTAAAAAAAACATAATTAGATATATTTTTGTACATTTATAGATGATAATTAATGGTTGTTTACCAATTAGATGTTTCTTAGACGGGATAGACAATCATTTTAATACTTAAATTTATGAGGTGATACCACAATATATATTCTATGAATGTATCACAATAATAAAAATATATCTAAATTTGTCTTTTGTTATAAAAATATAAAATTATTATCAAAAGATAAACTTAAAGACGTATTTGTAATTTTAATATATTTAAAAATTATAATGACAGTGTATTATATATTTACAAACTAAAATGACTTACTCATTCTTGGATCTAATTGATGTTGAAAATAGAAAAAAGAAAAATTAATTTTTGACAGGAAGTTTTGCCAATAAAAATTGAGAAAGAATATATGATACCATATTATTGAATGAGTAAAAAAAATATTTTTGAATAATCAAATTTATTAATTGATCGAACAAAAATCAAATAAATAAAGACCCAGTTGCATATTTTTCTATTTGATTAGGCAGCAACTCTAGTGTTACTCTTACATATGTATAAGAGAGTTTCCATTGTACATTTGGATTAGATGATAATGTGTGACACAACATACTACTGTCAAAGTTAGCAATTTAGTACACATTTGGATCCACATTGAATTTGTAAAATAGGATGAAAAATATATTAGAACTCCAAAATATTTCTTTTACTAAAATCATTACATCGGAATTTTGTCGAATTTATTTTCAATTCAGAAACGAAGTTAACAAAAATATTTAAACTAGATACTCCTCTGATTATAATTATAAAAAAAAAAATGTTTTAAATTTTGGTCACTGTAAAAGTTAATTATTTTTTAATTATTGAATACTATTATTCTTAATACACCATTAAATTAATTCAAAATATTTAATGTTGATAATTGAATATTTGACATTTTAAAAAAATGACTTAATAAATTTAACTTTATATTTTACGTAAAATCTAAAAAATTAATTACATTTCCTAATAAGTGTGAATTTTATTTTCTTCTTATAATAGTAATTAAAGAAAATGAATAAACTTTTCAAATACTAAATGATTACATGTGACATACTAGAAGAACTTATTTATACAAATTTGTTATGACGTTAGCATCAAGAAATTAAAACTAAGAATCATGTGACTTACGACTGTTATGGTGGAAGGCAGGTGAGAAAGTAGAGTTAACAGAGAAGACTCCATTCCAGATCTCAGTAAAAGCTCTGATAATAATCCCATGGAATTCCTTCGAATTAAGCTGAAGAAAACAGTTCAAAAGCTCTCTAAGATCATCTTTAGAGTATATCTCATTCTCCAATATCATTTGTAGCATTGAATGTCTGAAATCAAGATAAGGGTCATCAGAATCTTTCTCTACTGCAACACCTTCATTTCCAACTCTTCCAAATCCTTTCAGTGATGATTTTTCTGAGGAAACAGAGCAAGGTGAGAATGAACAAGAAGAATTATTATTATTATTATTGTCATGGTGGTGAAGTTTGTTTTTTTGGTAAATGGGTTTCTTTGGTTTTGGTTTTGGATTGAATATGAGACTAAATTTTGGTCTTTTACATGTTCCACAACCTAGGTTCACTGAAACAGTGTTCAATGTTAGCTTTTTTTTGGAGCTAGACATGTTTTTGTTGTTGCTAAGGTTTGAGTACTTTCTGTGAGAAACAGAGGTGTGAAAAAGAAAAGAAATGCAATGAGATTTGTTGTGAGTTGTGTGGATTTTTGGGATGAGGGAGTGAGAGGAAGGTGTGTGTTAGTGTTCACAATTTATTTTGCATGTGAGTTAACAAGGGACTAAGTTTGTTGAATTTTATTGGTGATAGAATAATCTGGACCGCAGATTTGTTTTGGGGGTGTATATATATATAAATAAGTCAACATATCTAAAAGAAAAATATGTGTAGCCTTTCAAACACTAAATAGACATATGAAAGACAAAGAAATAGAGAGAAAAAAGAGTGATATTTAATTTAGTATATTAATGATGTCAAAATAAGAGAAAAAAAATAAAATGTTGAATGAGTATATTAAGATTGAAGGAGTCTGAATATAATAAGAGTTCATATCAAAATATTTATTTTTTTTAAAATGATAAAATGTTACGAGAATATTTCTAAGTTGGTGCATAAGTTTGAACCTAATAGATATGTGAATAGATAGATTTTTTTTTATAAGTATGAAAAATAGATAGATAATGACAAGTCCTTTGGTGGATATAATTATTTGATTTAAATGTGTGTGATTAAGTATGAAATTGATTATGAATAAGTTAAATATCGAATATATAATAAAGATGACATATATATCTAATGTACTAATGTTTTAGTTATTTTGGTGTCAAAGTCTTTTATAATTCTAAAATATTTTATTCGATGTTGTTCTCGTGTTCATAGACTCCTAATAGACATATAAACTCACATTTTATTTTTATTTTTTTAACAAACATCAATTAAATAATTGCCTCAATTGTGAAAATGAATAGAACTATGACTTCTATTATTATGTGATAATTTAATTATCATTGAAGTGTAACAATTTTTAAGTACTAGTTTATGGAAAACCACTTATCGCTATACAATTTTCCTAGATTGATGTGTTAATAATAGTTGTTGGTATTAAATGGATTGAATCTAACCGATTAGTTTTTTGGTGTTATAATTAATGTAATGGATTTATTTTCTCTTGGATGGATTGGATAGATGTGGACAAATGAACCATTTTGCTACCTGACTATTGATATTTAGGATAACATTTATTATTATAATTTGAGAGAATTGGAGGCTCTAAATGATTTTTTGTCCTTGACCCAAGAGGATCTAATTTGATGATACTTGTAATTTTATCTAAATTGACAAACAGTGTAGATGATTTTGTTTGAAAAGACATAGAGTTTAACAATTATAAATAAATATTTATCAACTTTACAAATCATATTATAGCATTATGATAAAAGACATCTCATAATATTTTATCATCTTTTTGCATCATATTTCACTATTTTGGATGTTGAAGCAGACATGACAATATTTTCTTTTTATATGTCTCCAACATTTACCACTTAGTGGTATACTTTCATAAACAAAATAGAAACATAAGTTTTTAAATAGTCTTTTAAAGTTATGAAGCTTTGAAAACCGTCAAATAATATTTAAAAAAAGGACTTTTGATAGATAATAAATTAGACTTTATAAAATTGATTAGACCTACGATATTTCCGACCCTACACATTTATATATATAGATATTTGCATATCTTGTAGTCGTGTTTCTGAAAATTTCAATCTCTTTCTTATACCGTATATATCTGAAATTTCATGATAGTGTGGCAGTGAATCAATTTTGTCTGGCACCAATGAGTTTGGATTTGGTGTATGAATTTGGTCAAATATAGTTGCCAAACTTGCCAGGTTTATTTTTAACGTCGATGGTGGGAAAATATAGCATTGGGATTTGAATCATAATAATATGAATGAATGAATGGTCCAAGGAAAAAGGGACAGATGGTTTAAATGCTTTTTAGTTACACGAGAATGGAAATTTTTGTGACCACCTTACTACCTTAGCATCTTATTTAAAGTCGTTGGATTGTAGACAATAATTATGCATTTCAACGGTTTTATCTTAAATTAATAACGAAGATTGTTTAAATTGATTTTATCAATTATAAGTCGTACGATCTTGAATGAACGTGTGACATTTTTTATTTTAAACATGTGAGGAGTTGTTATCATAATTATTGAATATATGTAAATATAAATACATTTTTAAATATTTCTTTTATTAGTAATTCATATAAAACGTTGATTCATGAAAGTCGCATTATAGAGTAAAATTAATTATAAAATAAAAATTTGAAGACTGAAATAATTAATAAAATATACATTTAAATATATATATATATATATATATATAAATTACTTTTTCTAAAATAAAATATAAATAAAAATTATAGCTAAAGTTTGATATATTTAATAAAAAGATCAAATATATTAACTCTTTAATTATCTTTTTTTATTTATATTTTATTTGAGAGTAGTACTTGGACAACGCCTAATATGTTTAAGGATAAAAATACCTTTTAATCGTTTATTTTTCCAATTATTTATGCCTATTTTCAATACTCATAACTGTGTAGTACATGCATTTAGTTCTTGTTTGTATTTACTTGGGCATTGATGATGCAAACTTAAATTTAAGTCCTTCAAGGGAGGTAGGTTCCAATTGGGGATCAAGGTGAGCAAGCATTTATAATGGACAAAAAATTCATGAAAATGATATATTTAATTACCTAACAAGTAACCCAATTGCACTTCGTAGCATTTCCCTTAAAAAAAAGATATATTTTGAATCTCATCATAAAATAAGTACCAATTACTTTTCTAAGTTCTATTTTTTTTAAGTAAAAAAAATCTAGAGTGAACATAAATTATTGGCTTAGAAGCGAAGAATGAGTACTCTAAAGTGTGGCGAATGGATTTGAAATGCATGAGGTGTATCTGCACATACTTTGACGTATATATTTCTATGCATCGTGCGTGTATCCTTATTATATAGTACATTCCCTAGAATTTCTAAAAGAAATATGTTAGGGTTGTTAGTGAGACGATAAATGATTTATGAATTATCGTTTTATTTTATGTTGAGTGGTGATTATTATCATTGTGTGACTGAGATCAAGATACGCTTGTCATCGTGGGACTAAAAGTGAAGATATATATGAAGCTATGATAGTCCTTCACTTAAGATATATTCTCCTTGCTAGTTGTGAGATGCCCTAATTCAAGAACCTTCTACATTCTTGTATGATATGGGTCGAGTTGATATGAAGTTGGCCTGTTATATTGATGAAATGGACCAAACTGTCGGGAGTCCGACCTAGAACAAAAAAAAGTTATTTTTTTTTTTTTATAAATAATTTAGATGATTTAAACTGTGATAACTCATATGATTAAGAACATACATCAAGTACTTTTATTTTTTTCAAAAAAAAAAATATGATCTCACATCATATTTTTTTGAAGGATTAAAATTGGTCGTCACCTTAAAGAATATGATTAACATGGATTGCAACGCGACAGAGAAAAAAATGTTGCATAATCCATATGGATAAACGAAAGGGGGTGAAAATAGCACAGCTGCAGATATTTTTAGCAGCAATTTTAATGAGTTCAATCATAAAATAACAAAAAGACACTACAAAAAAGTGAGTTTGATCCTCTCTGTTTCTCTGTACTCTAAAATGAAATTTAGATCACTCATAGGATTACAATGTTTCCAACTTTTAAGGGATGGTCAACTTTATAGGAGTCATCTTCATGTTAGTGGAAACATAGTGGCTCATAATTCAAAACAAAATATCGACCAATAACTCAACCCTTGATAAAGATATGGAACTTAATAAGCAACTTGTCCAACTTTATCAGCCTTGACAAATACTTACTTGGAAAGGCAAACATTTAGTTGTCCATTTGGTAAAGATTTAACGTAAATTTTTATAAATAGACTACATGTTAATATGTCAATAAAATTAAATTATTAGATTTAACATTATATTTTAAAGAATTTAATTTTTTTTTATAAAATTATTTAAATTTTATTTTATAATAATACCTTTCAATATAATAAAAATTTATATAAATCGGTATATTTAAATTATAAGTTACAAAATAAGTTAATAAATCTATGATTTAACACACTACAAAATTTAATTTAATAATTGTTATGAAAGAATTATTTTTATTTAATTAATCAGGTGGATCAAGTAGGCCTAAAATATTTTTTAATAGTCATTAGTCTGCCTTTTTTATTTTATCTAAATAGACTTTAAAAAAATATTGTTCTTGTCTATTTAAAAAGTATGGTTTAACTTGAGTCTCACGGATGTATGCTAGGGCATAGGCTAATATTGATATGTCAAATCTATTTTAACCTCTAGTTGTCGATATGACGAATTTGTTGGTGGTAATATATAGGCTTAAGTATATTATGTGTCCTTCTATTTTTATTAAATTCGTGAAATTGGTTTTTGTATTTTAAAATTAAATAGTTTTTGTTTTTTTTTCTTGAATTTTTTAATTAAAAATTATGATATAATATATTTTAAATAATGTGACATATAATACGATGTTGTTGAATGATTAGATATTAAATTGCAATAAAAACTTCTAAAAACTTCAATATTAATTTATGAAATTATTTATTTTTGTAATTTAATTAAATCGCTATTTTTTAGTTAAAAATTCTGAATGACATACTAATATAATAATCGAATTCTAAAATAAGTGCACCAATTTGGTGAATTGGTGAAAATAGAAATTAAAACTGTAATTTAACCAATACATAAATACCTTCGTTAAACTATATAATTTTTTTTGACTTTTTCTAATCCAGTGAGCTCTCAGTGTCTAACTCTTCTAAAAATATTTTACATTTTTCACTATACTCTTTCTTCTATCCGTCTCTCATCAGAATTTTAAGAAAACAATATTGAAAAGAGAAAACAAAGTAAGAAAAATAAAGGAATAATTGACGTACGAGATATAAAAAATGAAGTGTGTAGAGAAAAATATTATGGAGAGGATACAAGTCCCAATGCAAGTGTTTATCACACTTGTGAACGATTGAGCTTAAGCTTATTCCAATAAACATGTAGGCTCTATACTACAGGAACATGATTGAAATTTGAGAACTGGATTGATCAATGGAATAATTTGGAGCATGATTAAGATTTGGGAATAGACCTAAAAACAATTTTTATCATGTCACAATTTTTTTTTATTATCATGGGGAACATGTTTGTACTTGTGTAGGCCAGAGTTAACATGATTCATTATCTAAACTGAAATTAAAGTTGTGTTATGACTTACAAAAATGTTTGTTAGACACCCATTTGAATGTATATACCTTGAGTCTTTGAGACACTAAGGTCTTTGAGACACTAAGAGATAAAATAAAGTGATGTAATAAATGTGACATTTTGGTAACATTTTAAGAAGAAAGAGATATAGATAAAATAAAGTGTTGAATGAGTGTTGGAGAATATGAGGTGTATATGTACCGATACTCTATTTCACTAACCAAGAGCTAAAACCCCTATTTACACATTTGTAAAATTGGTCTCTTTATTAAAAAATCAATAGTTTTGATCAATTCATTAGATTTTTTAACCAAAAAATGGTAATGTAACATTTTAAACAACATGACATATGATGTAATGATGTTGAATGATTAATTCACAATAAAATGCAATAAAATCCTCTAAAAACTTCTTTTCAACTTCTAAAATTATTTTGTTTTGTAATTTAAATAATATCATATAAATAATTCATTGCGTCTAGTTGGTTTTGTTTTATCATATTATCTAAATGATTCTAAATCATGAGATTGTATGCTCCATCATTTCAAATATGTAAAATCTTTATTTTTTTTAAGTTAAAAAATCTTATAGATGAACGAAAACTATAATTATGTCACGAAGTTATAAAGAAATATCTTGGCCTTGTCAAGAAAAGCAAAGTTGCTTCTTGTGCGTTTTTATTTATTTATTTGAAAATATTAACTAGTGAATCAAAAAGTTGCTTCTTGTGCGTTTTTATTTAACATTGTGAGTTAAAAAATATTTAATACTAGTATCTATCCAACAAGTTAGTACTTGAAACAATAATTGTCCATTAAGTTAGTCCTAGAAGGAAGAGGTGTGGTCATTTATATGTGAGATAAGAGTGTTATCGTTATTTGAAGGGGATTAAACGTTAATGATGATGGATTTAATAAATATCTAAGTTAACCAATAAGATCGACCAATAATAACACTTTATGAAGTGTTTGCTTATGGCAATCCATCATTACATAGACCACATTCTAGATGTAAGCACCGATGATATATAATTGTGTTGTGGGTATCTTGCAATTGATGTTTTGTTTAATTGGAGTGAGCATTTATTATGCCCTCTAATTTGTCAAGAGTGTATGACAGAATATTGTAGTGACTACATGAATATTGTACAAATACTTGTTGTCATTGCATTTGTTAGAAATTAAATCAATACCATAGAAGATTAGAGAAGCGCTTGAATATGCATTTCATTTAGATACTGGTGCAATATCATAGTCTTCAAAGAAACAATTTGTTATCTCACTTTTTATAGCAAAAATATAATATATAACAACAATTAGTTGTGCTACTAAAACAACACGACTAAGAAGAATTTTAGAAGTGATGCACTAGAAACACAATAGTCATACAAAGATATTTTGGGGCAACAAGTTGATGATTGCACTAGTCAAGAATGTTGTTTGTCTTGGACGGTCCAAACATATTGATATTTGGTTTCATAAAATTTAAAAATTAGTTACAAAGAAAGAAGTGGTGATTGAGTATTGTTCCACTTAATAACAAATTGCAGATTTTTTTACCGGGCATTTGAAAAATAAATTAATATATAAATTTGAAAAGATGCTTGGAATGATAAATTTGAAGGTTTGATTTAAGGGAGGTAATATTAGAAATTAAATCAGGTCTTTAGAAGATTAGAGAAACACTAGTTGGTGTCATTCTTGGTCACTAAGAAAATTATATGATTGGACCAAATTAAGTTGGAGGCATCGTTTGTCTTTTTGCATTTACCTTAGCTATTAAGTTGCTTAATTATTAATGTGTTCAGTTAGCTAGTAAGACTAAAATACAACACCGTCTAATTGTTTGTTGCACCTCCGTTTTGGTTGTAGCATTAACCATTAAGGTTTTATTTGATTCAATAGTAAGGATCGATGACTATATAAAAACATGTATACCTTGTTTTGTAAATCAATTTCAGTGACTGAACATATAGTGATTTTAAAAATCCTTTCTCTCTATCCTCTCTATTTGTATGTATTAATTTTGTGAATATATGTCCCACTCACATCAGCAATAATCATTAAGGGACTTCAATCACAATTCACTTTTTTTTTCTTTTTCTTTTTATATATATTTCTCTCATTAAGATTTTCCCTCATAATAAATGGATAACATCATATACACATAGTATCACCCTTTTTATATTTGAGTTGGTCCATAAAAAATATAGATACTAATGGTTGTAACCACCATAACTTAATTATACAATCTTCCTTCTAGAAATATCACACTATATTGTGATGTGCCAAAAACACATATAAGGGTAAGTGCACTCTTGTTGCAGTAGTAATAAAAATAGGACGAAAATTCTAGATTTTATATCTAAGAGATTAATTATTAATTATAAATTAGTTGAATTTCTATGTTATTTAAACAATTGAAATTATGATTAATTTGTAAAACAAAACATTAAATAACAAAGGGAGTGGAGAATCAATTTATGAAAATATTAAGGCGTTTTGGTTTCACTTATGTCAATAATAAAAATACTTCTCAATTAATTTATAATTTATGTTTTGTATTGATGTCAATCATTTGCTTATTACTAATCAGCATACTCGTAACTATTTAAATATGAATTGAAATAAGGGATTGGATTATGGCCAGACGAATTTCCCTTACCAAGTTGTGTTAATTTGCCATGACAAGTTTTCCTATAAACTAAACAATTTGTTAAAGTTAGCTACTCCATATTGGGATTCAAACACAATGATTAATTCATACAATATAAAAAAATACGAATAATAAATTAGAAAGAAACATATAATTAAAGAAATATAAAATCTACCATAACATTAGTATATTGTGCCTTCTATTTTATATGTGCTAGAAGTGTGACCACCTTATTATTTTGTTTGCAATTGGCTATAAGATTAGGCAATTTGTTTTTATCTCTTGGCCAATTAATAACAAATAATAATAATAATAATAATAATAATAATAATAATAATAATAATAATATATTTATATGTACACATATTATATATATATATA